>NC_133325.1:653321361-653618861 GCF_042186555.1 Aquarana catesbeiana
CAGTCATCAGAGCCAAGTTGGGTATGAATGAAAACTCTCCTGAGATTAATGTCAGTTGCTTTTTGGGACATGAAGCCTGTTTGGTCTGAGGAAATCAGAAGGTGGAGCATAGTTGTGAGTCTAGTCACTAGTGGCTAGCATCTTGGTGGGAATCTTAAGGTCTATATTTAAAAGGGCTATGGGCATATACTGCAAATTTCCCACCGTTACTTAACACAATTAAAAAAGATCTGTCCATCTGGACAAAGACCGCGTTTACGTGGATAGGCCGCATTAACATCATAAAAATGAATATTTTGCCCCGAATACTTTTTTTTCTACAAATGATACCAATTCCTCTGCCCAAAAATTTCTTTTCCCAAATTAATAGCATACTAACAAGATTTGTGTGGGACGCAAAAAAGCCTAGAATAGCTATGCACGTCATGAAGCGCTCAAAGCTAACAGGGGGTTTAGGGATTCCAGACATTTTAAAATACTATAGAGCCATCGCTCTCCAGAGGATCCTCAACTGGCGATTCCACACCCAGTCCAAATTATGGGTCTCCCTGGAAAAATGGTTAGCCGGCAGGAACCTGGCCTTTGCGCCTTGGCTGCCACGTGAATACCGAGGACTGTCAGACACTACCTCCCCGTTGACGACCCATGTTCTTTCTGTCTGGGACACAGTGAACATAGCTCTAAAATTATCTCCACCAATGTCCCCGCTTGCTCCGTTAGGAGGGTTCCTTTGGTTCCCACCAGGCGAACAAATGGCCTTTTTCGGCCCATGGGTGGATGACGGAAACGCCAGTTGCGGAAAATTAATGAAAGATGGCAAACTGATGAGTTATGAAACACTACAACGAGAACATAGAGGTCCCAAAATGAATTTTTGGAGATATAGGCAGCTCCACCACTTTTTTGAAATCCATGGACGTTCCATAAGGGACATCTCCACTCTTACTCCATTTGAACAACTTTTTATTGAGGAAGACCCGATCCCACACCTGATCTCAGAAATGTATCGCTTACTAGGTACAACTGAAAACCCCAGAACGACTTACATACGGGCATGGGAAAGGGATTTGCAGTTAGACCTCTCCACGACCCAACTCACACACCTATACCAACTCACCCACTCGAGCACTATGGAATCCAAAACCCAAGAAACAAACTATAAGATTCTATCACGCTGGTACAGAGTACCGGCTGATTTGGCTCGTATCTACCCTTCGGTGTCGGATCAGTGTTGGAGGGGATGTGGCCACAGAGGCACACTCTTACACATTTGGTGGGAGTGTCCCCTGATCAAATCATACTGGAAAGACATTAAGTCTAGTGTAAAAGAAATTCTAGATCTAGATATTCCTCTGTCCCCAGTCTATTTCCTCCTGCATGTCCCTTTGATACCGATTGGTGGATATAAAAAGAGTGTACTTCCACACCTACTAAACGCGTCTAGACGCCTGGTTCCAATATATTGGAAACAAACTAGGGTTCCTACAAAAGAAGATTGGATAAAAAAAGTGAACGATATCAGGGAAGCAGAACATTGGATAGCATCATGTAAAGGAAAGACGGAACGTTTTGAAATTATATGGGGCCCATGGAAAGACTATGTGTTTGATCCAAATCATATGTCTTCAAGCTTAGACATGGCACTACTAGAATTAGCAGAACCTTCCTTACGATCCCGCTTAGATAACGTAAACAAGACCCACTGAAAGATATACTTCAACTTTAATGGTCATAAAGAAGATATATGGTTTGGAGACTCGCCCGGCACGGACCAAAAGAGCCTTCTTAGGCTAAGAGGTATGCTCCATATCCGTTCCCCTCTACCTCTCTCCCCCTCTGGCCCTTTTCTACCCACTATTCCTTTACTCTTACTTCTTTTCCACTTTTTACTACTATCCATATTTTTGTTTAAGGGACTACTTAACGTTTCTGATATCAGGCGGTTCTAATTTAAGATACATCTTGTTTGTTTAAACTCAAGGTGAAGATGATTGGCAACAAGACAACGGCCTCGTCACACGGTGGCGGAGGCATACTTCCTCCGCTTCCTGTCAGACGGGGCAAGGGGGAAAAGTCCTCCTACACACAGCGAGAAGGGCGAGGTTGTAGGAGGCTATTGCCCCCCTCTGCCTGGACCGCTGTTGGAGGATGACCCCCCCACGTAACCACTCCAACTCATATACCTCTTCTGGAGGTTTAAGGCCAATATCTGACCGGTCTAAGGTCTCATGACCACCTAGCCTCGGGAACTCATTAGAAGCTCCTGATCCCACTGGTACCTTGGGTCCACCTTAAACTTTCAGCTCTAGACCGTACCTGAAATGCTTCATGTGTTTTGCGTAACATTTGTATAATGTGTGTAGTCTTTTGTACCAAAATGTTACTAAAATAAAGACTTTATAAAAAAAAAAAAAAAAAAAGGGCTATGGGCCTGTAAGAAGCAACAATAAAAATGAACTTTATTTGGTTTAGTTAGTAGCACCACATCGAGGAAGGATGAGCTGCTTGCTTCAAATATTCCTGTTATAGGTGCAATAAACGAGGAGTCAAGTGTTCAGCATAGTGCTTATAGTTTCAGGCCAGGAATTATTTTAATAAAAGCTGCAGATTTAAAAAGTGATTGCTTGTATTTACAAAATGTACTCACCTCACACCCAATTTCTGCTTTGGAGAGGGGGACGGCCCTCCAACCAGATCCTGAGTATTCCAAATCTTGCAAGAGGATGCTGCTGCACTGGTTTGGGATCCTAATAGCCAGGACGCTTTTTTTTTTTGTTTCGGAATGTAACATTATTTTATTTTTTTACAGCAATCATGCAAAGTTTTGGAATAGCCCTTGAGAAGCCTTAGGCAACCAGTATTTTCAGAAGCCAGCATCCTGTGTTTCTCATAACTTAGGCTTCCTTAAATATTTTGTTATGGTGGCCAAACACGCTTTGATAAATGATTGATCTCTTTTTTTTTCTATCGATTTCTCCCAACAGGAATAACTGATCTATATTTGACAGCCCAAATGATCGATATGACACACACAAGGAAGTGGATTTTGATTGATAGTTGGAAGGTACAGTTGTAAATTATCAATAACTTTCTGTTCAGGCCGATCAACTTAGTTTGATCAAATCCAGTCTAAATTGAGTCTAAATCAGAAGGGAAGTTATGGCTTTTTAATTATTTGCTGATTTGATCATTTTTAATAAATCGCACATCGATTGGATAATAAAATCAAAGCATGCATTTCCACCATAATCAGATATAACTGCTTGCTGACCCTTGTTTCATGAGCAATACATTGATTTCAGTGAACCACTTCAGCCCTGGAAGGATTTGCCCCCTTAATGACCAGGCCATTTTTTGCGATACGGCACTGCATCGCTTTAACTGACAATTGCTCAGTCTTGCAACGTTGTACCCAAACAAAAATGATGTCCTTTTTTCCCCACAAATAGAGCTTTCTTTTGGTTGTATTTGATCACCTCTGCGGTTTTTATTTTTCTATTTCTTTTACTTTTTGCTATAAGACATATCCCAAAAAATATATAAAAAAACAAATTTATTCATCGGTTTAGGCTGATATATATTCTTCTACATATTTTTGATTAAAAAAAAAAATCACAGTGTATATTGATTGGTTTGTGCAAAAGTTATAGCGTCTACAAAATAGGGGATAGATTTATGGCATTTTTATTATTTTTACTAGTTATGGCGGCGATCTGCGATTTTTAGGGGGACTGCGACATTGCGGCAGATAGATCGGACACTTTTGACAATTTTTTGGGACCATTGACATTTATACAGCGATCAGTGCTATAAATAGCCACTGATTACTGTGTAAATGTCACTGGCAGGGAAGGGGGCGATTAAGGGGTTTAGTGTGTTCTCTGGGTGTGTTCTAACTGTAGGGGGGGTGGGCTTACTGGAACATGACAGAGATCACTGTGCCCGATCACTGGGAACAGTAGATCCCTGTCATGTCATCTGTCAGAATGGGGAATCGCCGACCCACAAGCTGCCATACCGCTACAGCGATTTTCGCAGGAGAGCCGACCTGCCGCCGTATAACGACGGCGGCTGGTCGGCAAGCGGTTAAAGTAAATGTTCGGCCATAACCTAACAGGTGCTAAACCTACTCGCAGCCACATTCTAAAACAAATCTATCTAGCTCTGTAAAGAAGAAATCACTGTACTTACCTGTCCTGCAACTGCTCTGGTTTGGTCTCACCCTGAGCTGTCAGTGGCGGCTTTACTATGTGAGCATGTGCAGAAGAGGCAGCCGACAACGGAATCCCCATAGCAACTGTATGGGTGACGCCACTTCACAGCCGTTGTCGGTTCTCTCCTGCACACAGCTTCTTCTGCTGGAGACCAGACCGGATCGGCTTCAGAAAAGGTATATATAGCGATTTCTTTTTTTACAGGGTCAGATCAATTTGTTTTAGAATGTGCCTGCGAGTAGATTTAGAGTTAGTTAGGTTTTGGGTGAACTTCCACTTTAAGGCATTTTTCCGGCAAGGGGTTAAATCACTTGCTAGCAAGTGATAACAATCTTGTAGTACAGCCTCAGCCTTGGATTGTTGTGTCCACTCTCATCTTTCTCTTTTAGTATTCTGATGTCTAAGCATTGTATATATATTTTCAGCTGCAAGAAGAACTCTGGTTAGACATCAAAGTTTCCCCCTAGCTGAGGTAGGCAGAACGATGACCTACATAGCATATTGCTTATGCTATTATTATTTTTTTTAGCTGCTCTGGGTCAGGATCTTAGACATCTAAGAATTAACCACGTATGTGTCTGTGCTCTTACGAGTCTATAAAATACTATGAAACTATGTGCACTTTTTTTTTACCAGAACAACTGAATTTTTTTTTAAGATTTCTTAATATTAAAATGAAGTTCCTGTAATAAAAGGCTCAGGAAAATGCAATGATGCATACAAAAGATATTTTATAAAATTGCAGCCAATAAACTCTAGGCGGGCTCCTATCCAACCAGATGCTTTTTGTAATTCATATTTTTTAAACCAGAAATTCATATCTTTTAGTGCCCTTGGATTAACAGGTAATTAATATTCTAGTTTTCTCAGAATAGAATAAATATACGCTATTGCTGTCAGATTATGTTGTATGAGATATGTGTGCATGCATCCCTCACAGCTGGTAGAGTACCAAATAATGCAGTAAAGTAGGGTACTGTCATGTCTACAATCAAGAGAATGCTTTTAGAAAGGGCATATTATGATGTTAAGAGGCACTATTTGAGAACTGCTCTAAAAAAAAAAAAAAAATAACATTCTAATGACCATGTTTCAAGCTGACATGCTTCTTAAAGTGTTAGGCTGGGTTCACACTAGAGAAGTAGCGGCTCACAGCAGGAGTCCGGTGCGTCTCAATTCATCGTTTCAGGTCCGAATTCAACACTAATTTTTGGCCGAATTTGGACCTGAAACGGACCAAAAGACGCACAGGGCTCTTGTGCAGTTTGCACTGAAGCCACTGCGTAGATGTGTGAACCGGCTCCATAGAGAGCCAGTCACAATCTCCTGACATGCAAATTGGATGCGGAGAAACTCGCATCCAATTCGCAATAGAGTGAACCCAGCCTTAGGCTGAAATTGGACCTGAAATGGTGAATGGAGACGCACTGGACTCCTGCTGTGAGCTGCTGCGATCTCTAGTGTGAACCCCGCCTTACTAAAGGTATTTTTTAAAAATAATAAACATGTTACGCACATGCTCTGTGCAGTGGTATTGCACAAAGTAGCCCCGAAACTCCTCTTCCGGGGGGGGGCGCCCATTGGCGATCTTGGCTCCTCCTTTTCTTTGTGTGCCCCCATAGCAAGCCACTTGTGCATGCTCTCTCCCAATCTGTGCTTAGCCACGCCCACCACTTCCTTCTCACTGAGCCAATGGTTCCTACTGCTGCCTGAGTCCCTGTGTAAAGAGAAAGAGAGGGAAGAGGAGATGCAGCCGTACACAGTGCTGGATTTATTCTCCCCTCTCTTCCCCTTCACACAGGGAAAAGGGGGGGACAGAAAGCCATAAAATGTTTTTTACCTTAATGCAAGGAATGCATTAAGGTAAAAAAAACATTTTGGCTTTAGAACCACTTTAATGCATACTTCTCACATCTTTCAGCTTGTTATAGAAAATGCTATAAAGTTGACCTTGTCCTTTAATATAACTTGAGAGGTAAAATAGCTCACTGATGTCCAGTTCATTCCCATCCCGGGACTTTGCTATATGTACAATTGAACTATGTTGCATGCCTTTGCTTGATTATAATGCAGTGGGGGTTTATAAAAACTTTTCATTGGAATTTATATATTGGTGTTTTAGTGCTAAACTTTGCTGAACAGTTCACCATTTTTGGTAACCGTTTCTCAGTTTTGCACTCAACATTACTTGCTATGTTGAGGGCTTCAATTAATTTAATCATTTTTATTTAATTTCAGTAGTCTTTTGATCATCAATATTGAGTCTATTTCTATTAATTGGTTCCTCCCAGGATAGGTGGAAAATGCTTATCGCTTTAATTGTTTTTAGCTGTGGGTTAGGGTTTTTGGGGTATAGTTATGTGAATAAAGATATTTTTGGTACATTAAGACCCCTGTCACACGGGCGGACCGTTCAGGTCCGTCTGTCAGTTTTTTAGGGAGACCTGAACGGACGCTCCATACAGGTCTATGGAGCGACGGATGTCAGCGGTGACATGTCCGCTGACATCCGACCCGCTCCGCTAAAGTGTGACGGAGGAATACCCTACTTTTAAATCCATCTGCGGATCGGATGAAAACGGACTCTACAGTCCGACTTCATCTGATCCCCCATTGAGGAGAACAGCACTCTGACAGGTCGGTACCTGCACAGTGTGCAGAGACAGACCTGTTATCTGCCTGCTCAACGGGGATCGACGTCCGTGTGAAAGGGCCCTAACTGATTTTTGTGCTTTGTATTGGTGAGTTGTTTTTTTTGTGTGATATCGGAAGCTCCTTATATATTGTTGCTTTCATTATATCTAAATAGCTCAATTGTGTTTGTTTAGAACCACCCACCTTGCTCCCAAGCAACAGTGAAAAAATGAATTTTGCATGTGGTATAGTTTCCATCTGTTACAGGGGAACACCCTGAGAAAATGCCCTTTCAACATATTTGAACTGAAAAGCAATACTGTACATCAGAATCTGGTTTCAATTCAAGACTTATAAGCATCCCTTTCTCATCCTGGTATACCTATGTAAATGATTTCCTTTTCAAACACACCACATTCACTAAGCCCTTGGAAAGAGAGTGCAACTGCACTTGCAAAGTGCACAGTCTATTTACCTTTAGTAAATCAACCCCATTGAGTCAGTTATACCTTCTGCATCATACCAAAGTGTGCTGAATGTGAGGTCCAAAAGCTGATGTTTAACCAGAAGTGAGTTTTTCCAAACAATGAGCAGAAGCGCAAAATAAGATCCACCAAGGAAAGGCCTAAACAGAAGAATTCGAGGTGTATGGACTACCCTACCCAAAGCCCTGATTTGTTTCCAATTGACATTAGAGGGATTTTGAAACGGGCAATTCTTTAAAGGAAACCCACAAATATCTTCCAAAGAAGGATATGGTCAGAAATATCATCTGTCGATGTCAGACTGCTGGGCAGTTATACAAAATGCCTATGAAAAGTCATTTCTGCTTCAGGGGGCAATTTAAGCTTTTGATGCCAAGGGTGTACTTACTTTTGCACAGAATTGTTACATTTAATAATATTTTTGTTGAATAAATCATTGAAAAAGGCATTTTTTTTCTCAAGTAAATCACATTTGCATGCATTGTTTGAGTAAATATCTTGTGTTTGCCTGTTCAAATATATGTTACAAAAAAGTCAATTTCCATGGAGTGTAAGATTTTTTTTTTTTTCATGATTGTATACCATGAGTTGGGTTGCACGAATTTGCAAAAGGCTGTGAATAGGGCATTACAGTTTTTAGTAAGCCTAGAATGCCTTCTGTAAAAATGTTAATTGGGGAAGTCAAAACCCTTATAACCGTAGATAAGGGTATAGATAACATAGATTACTCTGCCATTTGCCATTAGAATATTCAGAAGTCAACTTTTGGTGCCTCACTCAAACTTAAAAGAGAAGTTCACCTTTCCCAAAAAAAAAAAAAAAAAAAAAAAAAAAAAAAAAAAAAAAAAAAGCACATTTTTTGCAGGTAAAAAAAAAAAAAAAAAAAATTTGTACATTTATTGTTAGGAGCCTGTAAAGCATTGCACCCACGATTAGCAGATCATGAGTGTAATGTCACAGTTGGTGGTTATCGGGGAGGTGCGGAGGCTGGTGCATCTGTAACCATGTTACACCGTGAATATGTGTGCAACATGTTACAAAATTTGAATTTATCCTTTTATGAGTTAGCCAGTGCAGAGTGCAATGATGAAGTGTAGTAAGCCACACTAAGCAACCAGATTTCAGTTAACGGTAGTAAAATGAGTTAAAAATGGTTTCTAATGAACGCTTATTGAACACTACATATTAATATTACATATGATAATTCCCAGTGAACAGTTTGTGTTGGGCTGATTTACTAAAACTGGAAAGTGCAAAATCGGGTACAGCTCTGCAAAGAAACCAATTCGCTTCCAGTTTTTTTTTTTTTTTTTTTTGGTCAAAACTTAATTGAACAAGCTGAAGTTAGAAGTGATTGGTTTCCATGCACAGCGGCACCAGATTTTGCACTCAGTTTTAGTAAATCAATCCCTTTATTTTTTTAAATCTTCATCAGTTACTACAGTCAGGAGTAGAGTTCTTCCCTCTGCCATGCCTCAATTTTGATTAGTGAGGACACCTATCATATTTATGGGCGAGTTTCAAAATGAGCATGTGTACCCTTTTCAGGGCTTTAGAGGCACTCCTAACCTCCTTCTAGGGCACCAATAGACATTTTAATAGTTTCAAATGGTTTAGATCTTTAAAATAAAAGCTGCACTGAAATATATAGGCTGCCATTGGGGATTTCTTATTCTTCAAATATTAATTACCTAGCTATCATTATCCACTAGTTTCAAACATTCACTGAACTGGAGCAAAAGTGAGGATCAGGAGCTCAGACTGCATTGGCTACAGACCTTTTTTGGTAAATGCTTAAGCCAGGAGACTGTCAACTAGAATTTTGTAACACGGTCATCCTCCATATATCCATCAGTGACCATAGGAGCCCTTTAAACAGTGGTGAAAATATATGCATTTTGCTTTGATAACATGCTCATCCTAATATGTTGCAGTAACACACTCTCCTAAAGCACTGCATTGTGTGGTACACCTGTGATGCCATTAATTGGAAATACCACCCCAATCCATTAGGTACAGTAAGTGCTGATCAACCTACCAAATCCCCCCCTTCTAAAATAAACTGACTGCCTTATCGCAAAACACAAACTTGTGAAAAAGGGAGGTTTTTTTTAATTCAACCTATGACATGCCAAATATTCATTTGCGTGCAGTAATGCAACAGAATGTATAGACGTGAAGGAAGCTTAAAGCGGAGTTCCACCCAAAAGTGGAACTTCTGCTTTAAGGCCTCCTCCCCGGCTCCCATTTGAGAAACAGAGCTTTTGGGGAGGGGGGGAGAGCAGGTACCCAAATTTGACAGGTATCTGTTCCCACTCTCCTGAATTTTTCTGGGACATATTACTGGTCAGACACAGACTGCAGCGCCACTAGCGCATGCGCAGTGGGCACCTGGCTATGAAGCCGCAAGTTTTCACAGCTGGGTGCCCATAGTAGAGATGCCTGCGCTGCCACCGCGGGAGGACACAGGGAGAACAGTGCTGCGGTGAGTACACTGCTGGACCATGGGACAGGTGAGTGGCTGTTTATTAAAAGTCAGTAGCTACACTTTTTGTAGCTGCTGACTTAACAAATGACTGTAACTCCACTTTAAGTAGGGCCCTTTCACACTGATGCACTGAAAAACGCATGTCACCTTTTTAATGCATTTTTGGTGCTTTTTCTGGTCGTCCGACTCCTGTGAAACATGGATATAGGACTCAAAAACATACCAAAAACACAACTGCGGTGCATTTTTTATGGGTTTCCCACTGATTTCAATAAGAGGCAAACTTTTGTTGTGCTTTTGAAACAGGGCACCAAAGATGCAGCATGCAGAACTTTCCAAAATACACCATATCCGACGAGCATTGATGTGAAGAGTTCTACTGGATCTAAAGAGAAACATTTTTACTGCATTTTTGTTCTGCTTGAAGCTGCACAGAAGTACAGCAAAAACACATCAGTGTGAAAGGGCCCCAAGTGACAACTATAGTAATATTAGTAGTAATAAAATGGGGACTGTCATTGCTGACTTCCTTTTGAAAATATGAGTGACTGACCTGGAAGAAGCACATGCAAACTTGTTCTGGGTCAGTGACTTGGATAGTATCAAATGCATTAGAAAAAAAAATGTATTTTGAGAAGAGGTCAGCAAAAGCAGCCTTTATACTTGCTCACTACAAGATACCTAGGAATAACCAGAATAAGCTGCAAAATAAATTGCAGGGGATAAGTGACAGTAACATGGTTATGAAGGAGAAAGTCTTATGGTTATCCTAATGCCCTTCCTGTGGGAGAATAAAAGGTCACTACTGCAATATATAAATTAAGACATAAATATCATCGCAAAAAGGTTTATTTTAGATACAGAAAATACAGAATACAAACGTTTATTAGGAAAATATAATTGCAATTTAAATCTAGTAATATAAGCACACCAAATGTAATAAAACAGAAGTATGTTATCTTCAGGCTCCAGTGTGTCCAGATGATGTCTCGTAGCGCCCAGTACACTCATCCATAAAGTAGGAAACACTACAGCTTTCAGTCCTGTCTAGTAGTGCTTTCTACTTTATGGGTAACTGCACTGTATGTCAGATCTTCCATCCATTCGTGTCTTCACTGCTTGTCAACCTCTGAATAAATTTCTAATTTATAATACAGTACAGTCATGTTCCAAACTGGCAAATTTACATTTCTGGAACAAACCCACATGCAAAATATTTTACAAAGTACAGTGGTTTACTCACAATAAAGCTAATCTACAATTTCAGAAAATCACATTTCATACCTATTCGCCATCAACCAAAAGGTAAAATAATAAGGTTTGCATAAAAAGTTACTAATACAATGACATATAGGGGTTGATTAACTAAAGGCAAATGGATTGTTCATTTTGCAGGGGAAGTTGAACCTTGCAAGAGAAGTTTCCCCTAGAGCTTAGTGAATGAAATTTGTTTTCAAAGACTACCCAATCATGTACAAGGAAAAAAAAAAAAAAAAAAAACCCCCCCACACATTTTTACATGATAGAAGTCAGCAAAGCTTCGCCTCATTCACTAAGCTCTGGGGAAAAATCCCTTGTAAATAGTTTGCCTTTAGTAAATTAGCCCCATAGTCCTCATTCTTGCTATAGTCGGTTTACCTAAATGTTCTAATCTGGTTAGGTTACAATAGAAAAGTTAAAAGATTATAGGGTTTTAGTGTGCAATCAACACGTGAGCCCCACCATCAATTTCTGGTGACATTGCAAATCTAAGTATACGGTATAAGGAATCATATTTTGTTGGGAATGTACACGGTATAAGAAATCATATTTTAATTGGGAAGGTGTTTAGACACTTGACCTATAACTGAAAAGGGTTTGCGGGAAGGAACAACATTTTATCGGGAATGCGTGTAGACATTTAGTTATTAGTACTTAGGGTCAACACCACCATTCCTACTTGCATATATTATGGCTTTATTAATTAGAAATATAAATGGTTCTCATTGCCCTGTAGAAAAGGGCACACTCCTGCAATATGAAATGACTGCTGGAGAACAATACAAACTGTACACTCAGTAATTCCATGCTAGGTTGGTTCTCAAGAGAGGCTTTTCTAGCACATTACATAAAAAATAACTTTGCTCTCCAATATGACACGCAAAGAGTAGAGCTAGGAATAGCTGCAGAGCCAGAGGTCAACAACTTGAATAAAGACAAAAAAAAAACAGGTAATATACTATACGGCAAAATTTTCTTCATAGTGCACTGCATTTCTGTTTTAGGAGGGTGATGTCTCGTAGCGCCCAGTACACTCATCCATAAAGTAGGAAACACTACAGCGTTCAGTGCTGTCTAGTAGTGCTTTCTACTTTATGGATGGCTGCACTGTATTCCCAGGATCGAGGCGGTGGGTGAATCTTCTACTTCTTTCCTGAGCAGATCCAAAGTCTATAGTAAAGAGAAGTTATTCCTAGATCTGGTGAATACTTACCAGCTGAAGCTGTAAATACTTATGTGGACCACTAACATGCTTGCTGATACTTTTCACAAGGTTATTAAATATCTGGGGGGAAAAAAAAAAAAAGACATTGTAAAGTTTCAAACACACATGCCTTATCAGATAAGATATTGATTTTTTTCTTGGTTGGTTTATCTTTCATCACAAAGCATCAGGGTCCTTGCACATGGGTGAATTGATAGGTCTTGTCAGGAATGCCTCTAAACTCAGCTAGCTGTGTCAGCTCAACATAGTGAAGTGAAGACAACATGCATTAATTAGCCTGTGTGCTAGGACGCTGTAGAATTTCTTAGCTGTATTGCTCACAGCAAAATAAAATGGGGGAGATGTTGAATTTAAAAAATTGCAGAGATGCTCTGGAGATAAAATTATATTTTTAAACACATATGGCCACAGCTGATCTAGATTTTGAGTGCAGTATACAAAAGTCTCAGCCAGGGAGTACAGCCTAAACTGGACACATTCTTCATGACTTTTTGTAAGGCTATGTCATCCGATTAAACAACTCCTATAGATCAAAAGAATGCGGAATAAAAGATAGATTACTATAAAGAGAATGGAGACCCATTTTATTTGTGTGCAAACTACATTTATAGCAATTCTGTTCTGCACTGTATTAGGAACCACATGTTTATGTCCGATGGTATGTTTCAAAGCAATGCTACTCATTGGCCCAAATTCCAAAAGCATCAAACATGATCCTGCAAATACATCTAAATTTATTTTGAATATGATCAATGCAACAATTAGCTGTAAATAGCAATTTATCAGTATATAAATTATTTATCAACATGTAAAATGATCACACTTACCAGTGAAGGCTTAAAATAAATATTGAAAACACAGGACTGTGTGTAAAGTAATCTTAAAGCAATTAGTTGAAAGAACATCTATGTGTATGAAGTTATACAGCAAAAGTTATGCATTACATGAGGGAAATGCTACAATCAAAAATATTCCTTCTATAGTAAAAAAAAAAAAATATATATATTGATGGTTTATAGCAATCACAGGTTCAGCTATGAAAAAGTCAAAATCACCATGTACCTCCCAGCTGTACTGGGATTTAACTGGCCTTTCTTACAAAATGATTTTCTTTCTATAGAAACATTTTGATGGTTTACAGCTGGTTATAATATGAAAGCCAGAATTACCTATTTTTCTATTCCCATCTCTTGGTTACTGTATACAGTACTGATTATTTAAGAGAAACTTCCTCTCAACAGTTTGCCATATTTGTGGCCTGGTTCTCAGTATTACAGAAAATCCTCCTATGCACACATCTGATATTGGCAGGCCTTTCAGATACTACATCTACTACCTGTAGACAATATTCAGTTTCGTAACATTTATAAAAATGCTTACATTATGAGAAAGGGGAAGAATATTCTAGAACTAGCAATGTCTGTTTGCACTTCCTTTTATTTCTGTCACAGGCCTTTAAATGTCAGCAGTTACAGATATGTTGTATTCTGTTGGTAACAGTTATTACTTTTCACTAATACAAGTTATTTAGATTATATTTACAGCTTATATGGAGCATATCACACAACTGCATTTAGAATAAAAAGTACATTTCTTATGAAAGTTTTTTTTTTTTTTTTTTTTTTTTTTTTTTTAGATACACTATAAAAAGCAAATCTTAAATGACAAACTTTTAGGAGATGGTGACTTAACATTATTAAATTATACTTTTAAGACAAGTTAAAGACTAAAACTAGCTGGCATTTAAATCAGAAAATAATATAGGTGTTGGTAGAAAACAAAGCTTATACCACCACTGTTATTTTTGAAAGAACAAAGTCTTGGGGTTCAGTTTTACATATTTAAAGCTAGTTTTAGGTTTCCAGTCCATAGCAACACATACAGCAACCTAATATTTGATGAAATGACATACTATTGGTGTAAAGAAGATCTAGAAGTTAAGCAGCAAGAATCATTGTCATCAAGCAGTCAATAATTCAAAATAATAGGTGGTTTGATAAAGTCTCAGAATACTGTAGATCATGAATGATGATACAGTACAGACTATATTACAGATGAAAACTGTTACAGCAAAACCCTTTCCCACTGCAAAGCAGGTGCAGCATTTCCAAACCAGGCCAGATACCTCCAGTTCTTGAAACCACAGCTAAACTTCCAGGTGTCATCTTCAACGGCTCTGAACTTCCTGAACAGATGAATTAGATGTTCCTTCAGTGACATGCACCAATAATCCTGTCTGCAGTCTGTTAGCCTGCACCCCCATTACTGAGGACAAACTGTCTCAGTGTATCAGTTATAAGATCACCACCTCCCGCCAAACTGGGTTTCACTTCTGCTTTTCTCGGATTCATACAAGTGTTCACTTTTCACAGAACTTGTATATTACCAGAATGTAAAATGCCAGGAACTGGTGCCCAAGTAACAAGTAACTGCATTTCATCATATGGAAGGCAGCAGGAGAAACACAAGTGGAGCTTTGCATTTGCAATGTACAAACTCAGATATATCGGGAACTAATGGAACAAACTGCAAAGGGCATGCATTTTTCTTCAAGTGAAACAGAACTGACATTTTCATAATCATATGGAGTTAAAGCCTAGGTTAGCTTTGAAAAACACTTTATTATGTATATTTGTGGACTCTAAAAACTTGGAGTTTTTCTTTATATAAAAATGTGAGCCATTCACTTCTATCAAAGTCCAAAAATGACATATACATTAGGTGTTGTCTTTTGCTCAGGCAAATAAATACATGGCTTAAAGGGCACCTGGCAAATATAATGCAAACACTTGGCTTTGCAGTCGTGTACTTAAGTCATATGCACTGCAGTCAGTGCTGCAACACAGTTACTTAAAGTTTACTGCAAGCGGCACCTAGGCACAATACAGTCTTCCAACGCAGACAGTTAATAGGAGACATAGAACCTTTTTTTTTTTTTTTTTTTTTTAGGTCATCCAGTAGCTTTTTAGGCTTTTTTTAGGCCATCCAGTAGCTACTTTTTTCCAATTTGGTGTGGAGTACAAGTGCATTTGAGGGGACTTTAATGTTAGGATAACATTTTGGCAGATTAGACTACAGTTTACAATACACAAAAATATGGGCCAGAGTATAGATGAGGGGTTAGGAAACAGTTTTGACAATCTACTGTGCTATGAGGACCTGCACTCAGGTGTAGTAGAATGAGGACACCAATGTGCTTACTGCTGCAGTAGATTTAAAATAAGTGCATCTTTAAACAACGGTTACATGGACACCAAATTTTATATGCCAGGGACTAAAATTGATGCGTAGATAAATAGGCCTTTACACATTTAAATGCATCTTGTAAACTTTGTGTTGACTGATGGACTGGACACAAAAAACATATGCCTTGATGCAGTATAGAATTAGGGAGAACAGTATTGATATGTAAAAAACAAAGTCCAAATGCATAACAAAAAGGAATAGCATAAATTAGTAAAAGCATAGCAATTCATATTAAAAAAAAAAAAAAAAAAAAAAAAAAGGGGGGGGGGAGAAGAACAAAGAAAAACTAGTCTGGCATTACTTTTGTTTTTTTTTTTTTAGGAATTCAGTACTATACAGCTCAAGATGATTGCAGAAATCTTCGTGTACTTGCAACACAGTTGAGCTCGGCCCGTAAAAAAAAAATTTTTTTGTTTCCAGAATTACAACATTAGAACAAGCTTTCAGGGGCGTCTACTCTTTTTCCCAGTGACTTGCTTGGACAGAGAAAGGAGGTGGATACCCCTGAATACTTGTCATGTTAGTGCAAACTAAAGTATCACAGACAGTACTGAACAGTTTACAGCAAATGGCCAAACTACCATTTTAATAAGGAACTACTGTGAATGATTGGAAAGGTTTCATCAAATGTAACCTTTAAAAGAGTGGTAAAGGAATTCTGTTTTTATTTCAATGAAACTGCAGGAAAAAAAAAAATATAATAATAATAATAATAATAATAACCCATGTAAAATAAAATAAACTCTAGGTTTTAAAAATTAAATTTTTCAAATGATAGAAAGTTAAAGTGTCTAAATCTTACACCACCATCCATGTACTTACTGTAGGCATCTCTTGCTCCGGGTAATTTCTGTAGATACCGGTTTTCGTCTGACTTCACTGCTCACATACTGCCACCACCAAGGACCGATGGGTAGAAAGGATCACAGGCTGGCCAGCTTACCCTTTTAAGCATCTCGCAATAGCCACGTCACCAACCACAGATAGAGGAACTATACTTGGTCCCACCCATAAGCCGTACATTGCAAAGTAAATGCCTGTGGAGAGCGCTGTGGGTGTCGCAAGTGAAGTCTTACACAAAGAGGCCGATAAAAATGCAGTGAAAAACAGCTTGACATTTCGGTAGAAGTAAAAGCAAAATTAACAGGAAGTCATCTGAAAATTGCTCCTCTAACAAACAAGGATAACTAGTTTTCCTGTGCATAATCCCGTTTGTAGTCTGGTATTACCCAATTGCATCACAAACACTTGGCACATTATACAACACCTACACAGGCCACAGTATCAATTCAATTATTTTTCCTGCAAGTCACTAAAAAAGACAGTAGATTAGGAGCAAGCTGATAGCGCCATTGCCTAACCAGATCCACAAGACATGTCCATCTGGTCCCCACACATACTTTTATGGATTACCAAACTCTTGCAGCTTATCCAAAGTCTAAAAACTGCCAGCCACTTCCACCCTCCACCTTTTAAGCCTCACATTTTGCCTAGATAAGCAGTTTCATTCTATCCAAGTTGAGACCATGTAAACATCATTGCCACTAGAAAAGCCTGCAAACCATTTCGCAAGGGTCGGAGGAGCAAGTGACACCAATATGTAGGGAACAGCGAGGTGTACAAAACTGGGGAGTTTTACAATGACAGTCAGCACTTGTGTGTAGAAGCTGCTACAGATACACGTTATCTGCAGAAGCAGCTTCTTCCACAATATGCTGTGGTTTGCACACACTGGAGAGGAGCAGGGGGGGGGGCTGGGTGAGAAGTCAGAACTCAATATCCAGCAGTGCGGATTGGCAAAAAAAACGTATATCGCATCTGCCCTTATACCTTTACTGTAAATCACTTTTACATACCCTTAGAAACTTTAAACCATATTCAATATAAGTTCACACGAACATAATAAAATTTAATATATATTAAATTTTATTATGTTCGTGTGAACTTATATTGAATATGGTTTAAAGTTTCTAAGGGTATGTAAAAGTGATTTACAGTAAAGGTATAAGGGCTATCCATCTATCTCATACTGATCGACGCATGTATGTTTTCATCACATATAGTAGTAATTATGCACTGAAGCACAATCAAAAGTAAATTAACTGCCATTACAGAGACACTGGAAACTGCAGCACAAATGCAGTCACCCCTTTCAAAATAAGTATGAAAATGGTATTTAAACATACTTCTATGGAAGTACGTTACCTCTAAACGATCAGAAATATCGGCAAGAGCGTTAGAAAAGAAAATGATAAAACTAGCTTCCTGCCCACTCTACAAAGCTTCTCGTTGTGTCCCCATCCGCCTCACCACACAGGAAGTGACAAAGCTTGTTGCGACCTGCTGCTTTTTTGGACGGCCAGTTCACCAGAAATAGTTATACCCTTATATGGAAATACGCGGAGTACACCATTCTTAAACACTTACCGTAATTTTTTTACGCATCCGTCAGAAAAGAAAATCATCAGACTTTATTAGACAAACATATCATAGGAAGATTACTAAATGTAATAATAGAAAGCCATGTTGGGTGTTGTGGACAAATTGAAGACATCACTGATAGTGTAGCAGTTGCAAATCACAAAGAAACAATACATTTCATATTTTTGTTCATATTTTTTGGGCTATTTGGGTGAGGCACAGGAAAGCGATTTAAAGCTTTCAGCAACGCCTCTCTTTCCGTTAGATTCAGTTCTGCTCTCACAGTAACTGTCAGCCACTTCCTCTCCAGAGCCACAGTAGACTAGAACGTATGACGTATCTGTGGTATAGAATGGGTTAAGAGCATACTTTGATGTTGCTAGTCAAAGTTTCACACTTACTGGTTCTTTTAAACTGCATGTAACTGAGTAGAGTTTTTTTTTTTAACTCAGGGAGTGACCCACTGCGCTGTTTGCAGGTCATGTATTTTGACGAAGAAAATAAAAAAAAAAAAAAAATAAAAAAAAAAAAAAGGGAAGGAAGGAAGAAATGACAAGGCGATCAGGATTAATACATCTTTATTTTGTCCCAAAACAAACCCCATTCTCCTCCACCAAGGTCTCTTTCCTTGATAAAAAGACAGAAAGATGTGAAGTGTCTGTAGGTGTGGCGGGCTGAGTGGCACAACCCTTCCCCCACTGCGGGGAAACCACAGCCTCAGCAACATAACAGGAAAATAAAACCAACGGAAGAGAAGACATAGACATCAACCCAATCTCTGCTCCAGCCCTTCTTCTGCAGTCATGTCTTGATAGCGGTGTCTCTGGATTTGTAAACCACCCCACGGCTTTTCAGCTCACGCACAATACCTAAAAGAGAAAACATAGCTCCATCATAGTGCAGATGCAAGGATAATAGATATGTGATGAAACGGCAGGTTATATATATTATAAACAGAACTGTCACTTGCTGCACAAACAATAACAGTAAAATAGGTCAACTATAGGCTTGCCCACTATTTCCTACACAGCAGTGTCTTCAGACAGTAGGTTCTGAAAACCATATTTTTACAGTGGTTTAGGTTTAAAGTGACCCTCTTGACAGAAGCACAGACCTTATTAAAATGCTAGCTGCCTGGCTAGTATGCAAACACTCAAGTTGAAGTAATTGAGTTACTGACCTACAAAAAAAAAAAAAAAAAAAAAAGCGCCTATCCAAAAAGTAGTTCTAAAGTCACAACCTCCCATCTGCATACTGATTCTGGGTTAGTAACGCAAAGTATTGACAGCAGAGGGTCAGCATGACAGCCAGCATTTCCAGAGAGCGGGAATCAATGTCAGTCTCCATGTGTCTCAAAAAAGGTTTCCTTTAAAAGTAAAAACAGGGGAATGGATACTGGAAAAAACCTTAAAACCTTTAGAATTTATGAAAACAGCAAAACAAAAAATGTAATATTTCATCTTAGAAGTCTTTAGATGCGGTGGCTCCATTAGTGCTCTTTCAGGTTTTTTTTTTTTATCTCCTATATTTTTACCTGATGATCCTGCCAGTAACACTGTCCCTCACTCATTGCACTGTATCAATGGAGGTGCAGCACTATCATCTAGGATGAAAAGTATAAAGGACTTCACGCCTCCCCCTCTCCATCATCACATAGGAGAGAGGAGTTTTGTAGTCCTAACACATTTCTAATAACGTTGTGTGAGACAAGAACGTAGATTTCTGGCAGGATCAACAGTTTTTGCACTCCTGAATGATTTACAAAAAAAAAAAAAAATTTAAAAAATTTCAAATTCAAATGGCATTCTTGACAAACCAAATGGGAACACATATCCAAACCTCATTGTTGGGGTTTTATATATGCTTTAAACAGTTCTTTTTTACAGTACAAATTTGTTCTTGCTCAGTAGCAAATGTTTGATATAAATTTGTGGTACTTTAGTTAAGTCTTTGATAAGTTGTAAGATCTTCACACAGACTGTATACACAAAAAGATATGCTACAGAACATAAAGCAAATAGTTTAGAATTACATTTTAATAAGAGGAATTTGAGATTATATTAAAAGGTCTTATTGAGAGAAAAAGCTACGCCAATAGCACCAAAGAAGACCTACGTAATGTATTTATTAAAGTGATTGTAAATCTATTCTTTTAATACTTACTCGCTCTGTGCAATGGTTTTGCACAGAGCAGCCCCGATCCTCCTCTTCTCGGCTCCTCTTCTGGCGCTCCGGGCTCTACTCCCCCCCACCCCCCACCAGTGCCCCCATAGCAAACCGCTTATGGGGGCAGTCCTGAGGACTCAGCCCCGCCCCCTCCTCACTGTCTGCTCTCGGGCACAGTGCTGGATCCAGATCGGGCTCCCTATAAGGGAGGGGTGCTGTGAGCTGTACACAGGTGGTTTTGTACCTTAATGTAGAGAGTGAATTAAAAGGTAAAAAACCTTCAGGGCTCTTTCACACGAAGGCTCCATATGTCCGTTTTTCATCCTTCCGTTTTCGGATGAAAAACGGACATACATGTATCCCTATGGAGCGTCGGATGTCAGCGGTGACATGTCCGCTGACATCCGACCCGCTCCGATCCGAAAAGTGTAACGGAGGAAAACCCTACTTTTCCATCCGTTTTCGGATCGGATGACGACGGACTCTACAGTCCGTCATCATCCGATCCCCCATAGGGGAGAGCGGCGCTCTGACAGGTCATTTTCCTGCTCAGCGGGGGATCGGCGGAGCGATCCCCGCTGAGCAAGCGGGTGTTCACGGGGCGGATCATCATTGATCTGCCCCGTGTGAAAGAGCCCTAAGCCTTTAGAACCACTTTAACAACCAGAAAAATGTTAAATCATTTAAAACAGAAAAAAAAAAAAAATTAATTTTCCTAAAGCTCGTAACTGATTATTTCAATTACTTATTGACACTGATAAGGATAGGGTAAAACAGGAATTGGCGCGGGAAGTATTTAACCTTACCAGAGTATTGAAAAGAAGAAACCAGACTGAGCGTCAGCAAGCCCGGTATGTGCTAAACAGACACGTGCCACATCAATTTATGATCACCCTCACAGCACCAATAGGTTTTCGATAAAACCATCTAAAAAAGGTTATAAAAATAAGCTCAAGGCACATTGACAGACATTAATCCTACCTTGTGGTAGGCGTCCTGTAACAGAGACTGCATACACTCCTGGCTTGAAATTAGCTGAAAGAAGAGAAAACTCATTACTAAACATGTAAAAATTGAAAAAAAAAAAAACAAAATGAAAATTTTTATATAAAAACCATTATCATCTTATTAGCATGTAATGCCTCAAACATCTATATCAGTGGTTCCCAACCTTTCCTATGCCCCACATTTCCCCTAGAAAATAAATAAATTAATGTGTGCACGCCCTACAAAAGTAAAGGCACTGGGGCCGGTTGGGTGGGAGTTGGCGGTAAAGTGTCGCACTTTTCGTCCGCTAGCGGGGCGCTTTTAAACCCCTGCTAGCGGCCGAAAAAAGGGTTAAAAGCTCCCGCAAAGCGGTTTGCAGGTGCTTCGGCAGCCCTGGCCATTGGTTTCAATGGTAGGGTAAACCGCACACGTACCGCCCTAAAGATGCTACTTGCAGGACTTCCCCCCCCCCCCCATCCTGCAAACACATCGCTCTAGTATGAAAGCACTCGGGCTTTCACACTGGGGTGACAGGAGAGGGTTTTTTTCAGGCGCTATTTTTAGCCCTTTAGCACCTGAAAAACACCCCAGTGTGAAAGTAGCCTTAAATCAAAACTAAGGATAGAGAAGTCAAATTTCTAGTATTTGAAAGACAAACTGAACCATATACATTACTGCAGGTGAACAAAATGTACTTAAAAAAAAAAAAAAAAATTAAGTTCCAACTGGTAGGAATATGTATTCATGATCCGTTCTTCAGAAAACACCAGGTCTTCAGCAACAAACTATCCATCAAATGTTATAAGTAAAATAATATACAATATCTCACAAAAGCGAGTGCACCCCCTTATATTTTTGTAAATATTTTATTATATCTGTCAGTGCTCGAGACCATAAGCTGCACACTGCATCAAATTGGTCTGCATGGTTGTCATCCCAGAAGGAAGCCTCTTCTAAAGATGCACAAAAAAAAAAAAAAAAAAAAAAACAGTTTACTGAAGACAAGCAGACTAAGGAAATGGATTACTACTTGTAAACTTATTTGGTTCAGATTGTGTCAAGCATGTGTGGCGGCAACCAGGTAAGGAGTAAAAAGACAAGCGTGCAGGGGCGCTGCTAGGTGGCAAAACGACCACAAGTCCGAGGCCGGAAACGGGGGGGGGGTGTGTGTGTGTGTGTGTGTGTGTACACGCGACGCAGACCTTTTTTTGGCTGGGCCGTGACCTACCTACACTGACTGTAGTTATTACCTACACTGATGGTAGTAGTGACCTACCTACACTGACCTACCTACACTGACGGTAGTGACCTTCCTACACTGACCTACCTACACTGACGGTAGTGACCTACCTACACTGACGGTAGTGACCTACCTACACTGACATTTACATACAGTGACCTACCTACAGTGACCTGCCTGACCCACATACACTGTCTGACCTACCTCAGCCGTGGTGTACGTTGTCCCAGCAGCCAGGCAGAGGAAGAGGAGCGTGGCCCGCCCGAGTGCCGAATGGGGATGTGGCGCGGCGGCCGCATTGTAATTCCCGCCTTCTGGGCCTGCGGCGCCTATGATGGACGTCACACGTCCCGCGGTCCAAACATTGGACCAGGGGGACGTCCATCATAGGCGTTGCAGTCTCCAGAAGGCGGGACCTGCTGAGCTACTCGGCGGCGCTCGGGATCAGATTGGTCCCTGACAATTGTGAGCTGCATGCCCGAGGCTCTGGGCTTTTCGGGGGCACATTTGGGGCTTCAGCCACGTCTAGCCACCCCCTCCCGACGCCCCTGCAAGTGTGTCTTGCCTACAGTCAAGGTCTGGGGCTGCATGAGTGCTGCCGGCACTGGGGAGTTACAGTTCATTGGAGGGAACCATGAATGCCAACATGTACTGTGACATACTGAAGCAGAGCATGATCCCCCTCCCTTCGGAGACTGGGCTGCAGGACAGTATTCCAACATGATAACGACCCCAAACACACCCCCAAGATGACCACTGCCTTGCTAAAGAAGCCAAGGGTAAAGGTGATGGACTGGCCAAGCATGTCTCCAGACCTAAACCCTATTAAGCATCTGTGGAGCATCCTCAAAATGGAAGGTGGAGGAGCGCAAAGTCTCCAACATCCACCAGCTCCGTAATGTCTTCATGGAGGAGTGGAAGAGGACTCCAGTAGCAACCTGTGAAGTTCTGGTGAACTCCATGCCCAAGAGGGTTAAGGCAGTGCTGGCAGATAATGGTGGCCATACAAAACATTGACACTTCAGGCCCAATTTGGACATTTTCACTTGGGGGGGGGTTTAGACATTAATGGCTGTGTGTTGAGTTATTTTGAGGGCGCAGCAAATTTACACTGTTATACAAGCTGTACACTCACTACTTTACATTGTAGCAATAATATACAATAAGAGGGGGGTGTGGGGGGGCTGGGGGAATTTATTAAAAGTGGTGCACAAAGAATCTGGTGCAGCTGTGCATAGTAACCGATCAGCCTCTAACTACAGCTTGTTCAATTGAGCTTTGACAATACAACCTAGGAGCTGATTGGTTACTATGCACCCAGTTTTAGTAAAAGCTCCCGCAATGACCATTTCAGATGTTGCATTATAATGATTTATAAGCAATACTTTGACAATCAGTTATTTAGTCTACCATCTATGCAACACAATCATCTACTGCCATTGCTCAAGGTACACTGGCAGAGAGCTGAGTGATGACGTGTGACTAAGGGACACAAAGACACTCTTTGTTACACCCCTGAAACGCCATCTCACACCCTGGGGATGTGGGCTCCCCAGGTTGGGAACCCCTGATTTAAAGCTACCAAGACCAAGTTTAACTAGACAAAAGCACAGATATATCATCTACACGAAGCACAATTTATTATTACCACCATGTTTATTGGCCCTTTTTACCTTCTTAGAGCAATTTTTTTTGTTTTTGATTTGGTACAGTACAATTCTCTATATTCATCAACATGAGAACAGAATTTTGCAAAAAATTGAAGGAGCTTAAATTTTCTTGCCAGACAACCTTTGCCCATGCTCCATACAGTGGGGCCAGGTGCTGGGAATGGTGTAATTCCTGTTTGCATGCACACCAGCAGTTTGTCTTCAATGACTGAACAGGAATGCTGCAGGACCAAGAGGAAGCAGTGGGCAAAATGGCACAGTCACCAGATGTGAATGGAGCCTAAACCTCCATCGCATTATTCCCAACATACACGTTCCTGTAGAAATGTCTGTGCGTATAAGAGGGTGCTGAAGCAACCACCGGCTGGAACCGTGTCAAGTCAGAGCAAAAGAATGTCACCAGCACACCAAGGATCTCCAGAATGGGTTCTAAGCTTTAATCAGCGATCACATTGTTAGAGCAGATTGCAATGTTTCTGAGCCACGCAGACCCCCTTCATCAGGCATCATCACATGCCTCATGAAGGGGTCCTGCATGGCTCAGAAACTTTGCAATCTGCTGTAATGAGGTGATCGCTGATTAAAGCTTAGGACCCATTCTGGAGATCCTTGGTGTGCTGGTGACATTCTTTTGCTTGGAACCTGAACCTGCCACCACTGGAGGACACACAGAGGTAATGATCCCTAAAAATATACAAGTATGTTGTGCACAATATGACAAGAGTCCACCACCACTCGGGAGAATGCAGTTCTGCTTTAAAGATAAGTGCCCCATCCAGCGGTCTTTATCTTTTTCAGGCCCTCTACCTTCTCCCACCATTTCTAACATATTAGACTTTTGCCTCGTACACACGATCGGACTTTCCGACAACAAAACAGTGGAATTTTGTTTGAAGGTTGTTGGCTCAAACTTGTCTTGCATACACACGGTCACACAAATTTTGGCCAACAATTACGAACGTAGTAACGTACTAGACGTACTTTGTGGTTTTTCAACTCTTTAGCGCCACCCTTTGGGCTCCTTCTGCTAATTTCGTGTTAGTAGAAGTTTGGCGAGTGTTGATTTGTGCTTTTCTTTTTTGCGTTTTTTATTTTGCGCTATGATTATTCTTGATATCACTTGGAAAAAAAAAAAAAAGCCTTTGAAAATTTGTTTGCAATAACTCAATCAGTATCACCATCAAAGCAGCTTCATTATTATCCCATTAAAGAAAAAGAATTGTGCGCTGCATTTGGAGATTTCCTAATTTGCCACATCACGAATGTTAATTCTCCATTGCGAATGCTAGTTTACAAGACCGGCCGTTACTGCTTCTGAGCATGCGTGGACTTTTGTGCGACGGACTTGTGTACACATGATCGGACTTTCCGACAACAACGTTTTGTTGGCGGAAAAAATGTGAACCTGCTAGCAAAACACTTGTTGGCGGAAAGTCCGATAGCAAATGTTCAATGGAGCATACACACGGTCGGACTTTGACAACAAGCTCACATCCAACCTCGTGTACGCGGCATTATATTACAGAAATACATCAACAATCTGACAAGCTGCATATGATCATTTTACCAGTGATAGCAATCACTTCAGGTGGAAGTATTTTAGATCACAAAACTGCTGGGAGGGCAGGACTGAAACGGAGAAGTGCACTAATCCTTTAAAACAGGAGATGGCACATCCGGACATTCATCCACCCCACCTTTCCCCTTGTCCATTCACAGAACACCTTGTATTTTGTAAAATGATGATCACAAAGATTGTGTGCATGGATGAGGGACAGAAAGGTAGAGAGCGGGCGACACTAGCCTTCACTGTACGATAAACAGAACTGGTCGATCTTAGTGCTGGAAGGTTGGCACGTAGCATAGCATCAGGTATTGGAAAAAAAACAAAAAAAAAACAAAACAGCTTTACCTAGTGCAGCATTAGCCACACATGGAACACCAGTCATTAAAAGGTCACTTGTGCATAGTAAATTGTCCCAAAAACGTTTACCTGCTGGAGTTCTGCTTTAATTTAACATGTAACTAACACAACTAAGCAAATACCAGGAAGTTTGAAAAACAGGATTTCAAACTGGTCTCTGATAATGGAGTTCGGCATTACTGTGGTATGCTGCTTTGTTTTAATAACAAACAAAAAACTTTAATATGACTTCCACTTACTGTATTAATTTTAGACTCAACTCAAAATGGTAAGTTTGGGCTAACTGTGAAAGTCTGTGAGTAGATTTATTTTTGATACTGCAGCTTTGTGGTTATGATCCAGGGTAGTGAACTTCCCTGCACCATTTCCTTCCCTTATTACTCACATTGCTGTTCCCACATGCAAGTCTAGTATTCACAGAGCGCATCTGCATTCAGAGAAAATTACCATCAACTTTGCAGAATGACAGTTAAAACGGTGTGAGAGTGTGTAAAAAGTTATATAAAATGTATTTATACACAGAGTTGTGCTCAAAAGTTTGCATCTCCTGGCAGAAATGGTGACATTGTGGCATGGATATTGAAAATATGACTGATCATGCCAAAAAACTGTCTTAAGGATAGTGATCATATGAAGCCTTTTATTATTACACACATCTCCTTCAGCATCTCCTTTAGCTCAAGCTAAGGTACGGTAATTAATAAGATATATTCCTTATGTTGGGGTTAAATGCGTCTCAAAGCATTTTAGGCATAACCATACAAACAATCTTTATCCTAGGTGATCAATTTTGTGTTCTTCCTATGGTCACGCAATTGCCTCGTTGTTCTGGTCCATTTCTGGGACTCTGGCGGTCAACGGATTCAGCATCTGTTTTTCTTTAAGCATTCTGGTATGCCCGCCTCCTCAATCTGATTATTTTACATAAAATGGTGGCTGATCTATTGAAATGTATTTATTATACAACAACTGTCAACAGTGGAGAGAGATATATAGATATCTATCTATCTATATTCATGGATGGTTTGTCTCTTTATCTGTAGCCGGTTTCTCCAAACTTGATAAACAAAAGGGCCAGTTTATCATCCTTCAGACTTGTAGGGGGCCAGACTGTGGCCAGTGAGGGTAGAAAATGTCCTGAGGTCAATGGGAGTAAACAATGCCCCATCAGTATTCATGGGAGGTATATAGCCCTATTGTTGCTATCAGGGGAAAGAACAGTGCCCCATCATTGGTGTCATTGGGAAAAATAATGCCCTGCCATTTGTGCCAGTGGGAGGAATAGTGCCATATTGTTAGTATCAGCGACAGAAATTATGCCCTGTTGATGATGTCAGTGGAAAGAAAAGTTCTCCAAGGGCCAGATAAAGGCAAGCAAAGGGCCATATTAGGCCCCTGGGCCGTAGTTTAGAGACTGATCTATAGCATCAGCACTATGCAGTCTCCTGAGGAAGCCTATGCGGCAAACATGTACTTTTTAGCTGCACTTGCTGCTCATAAGTATCTTATGTGATGGTTTATCTAATGTTTTGTTTTACTTGATTTGTAATAAAATGATATTTTATGCATCTTATATGTAATGTGAAATCGCGGTTCTTGGCACCTTAAAAGTCCCACAATTTCCTACAGTTTATAATGCCAAAAAAAAAAAAAAAAAAAAAAAAAAAGGGCTTTTATTTAACCAGTTGCCGACCGCCGCACGACGATGTACGTTGGCAGAATGGCACGGGCGGGCAAAAGGACCCCCCCCCCCCCCCGTGCCTGCGGCGGTCGGCAAATCTTCCCCGGCGATCGGAGGTGAGGGGGAGGCCATCCATTCGCGATCGCTCCCAGCCAATGGGATCATTTCCCTGCCTCTGTATTGTACACAGAGGCAGAGGAAATGATGTCATCTCTGCTCCGCTCGGCATTTTCCGTTCCGACGCCGAGGAGAGAAGACTGTAATGTGAGTGCACAACACACACATACAGTAGAACATGCCAGGCATACATTACACCCCAGATCACCCCTCCCCCCTGTCACAGTGACACCAAGCAGTTTTTTTTTTTTTTCCTTCTGATTACTGCATTGGTGTCAGTTTGTGACAGTTAGTGTGGTAGGGCAGTTAGTGTTAGCCCCCTTTAGGTCTAGGATACCCCCCTAACCCCCCAATAAAGTTTTAACCCCTTGACCACCCCCCGTCGCCAGTGTCACTAAGCGATCATTTTTCTGATCACTGTATTAGTGTCACTGGTGACGCTAGTTAGGGAGGTAAATATATAGCTTCGCCGTCAGCGTTTTATAGCGACAGGGACCCCCATATACTATCGAATAAATGTTTTAACCCCTTGATTGCCCCCTAGTTAACCCTTTCACCACTGATCACCGTATAACTGTTACGGGTGACGCTGGTTAGTTCATTTATTTTTTTTATAGTGTCAGGGAACCCGCTGTTTATTACCTAATACAGGTTTTGCCCCCCTGATCGCCCGGCGGTGATATGCGTCGCCCCAGGCAGCGTCAGATTAGCGCCAGTACCGCTAACACCCACGCACGCAGCATACGCCTCCCTTAGTGGTATAGTATCTGAATGGATCAATATCTATACTAGCGTCCCCAGCAGTTTAGGGTTCCCAAAAACGCAGTGTTAGCGGGATCAGCCCAGATACCTGCTAGCACCTGCGTTTTGCCCCTCCGCCCGGCCCAGCCCACCCAAGTGCAGTATTGATCGATCAATGTCACTTACAAAACACTAAACGCATAACTGCAGTGTTCGCAGAGTCAGGCCTGATCCCTGCGATCGCTAACAGTTTTTTTGGTAGCGTTTTGGTGAACTGGCAAGCACCAGCCCCAGGCAGCGTCAGGTTAGTGCCAGTACCGATAACACCCACGCACCGTACATCTCCCTTAGTGGTATAGTATCGGATCAATATCTGATCCGATCAGATCTATACTAGCATCCCCAGCAGTTTAGGGTTCACAAAAATGCAGTTTTAGGGGGATCAGCCCATATACCTGCTAGCACCTGCGTTTTGCCCCTCCGCCCGGCCCAGCCCAGCCCACCCAAGTGCAGTATCGATCGATCACTGTCACTTACAAAACACTAAACACATAACTGCAGCGTTCGCAGAGTCAGGCCTGATCCCTGCAAATGCTAACAGTTTTGGTAGCGTTTTGGTGAACTAGCAAGCACCAGCGGCCTAGTACACCCTGGTCGTAGTCAAACCAGCACTGCAGTAACACTTGGTGACGTGGCAAGTCCCATAAGTGCAGTTCAAGCTGGTGAGGTGGCAAGCACAAGTAGTGTCCCGCTGCCACCAAGAAGACAAACACAGGCCCGTCGTGCCCATAATGCCCTTCCTGCTGCATTCGCCAATCCTAATTGGGAACCCACCACTTCTGCAGCACCCGTACTTCCCCCATTCACATCCCCAACCAAATGCAGTCGGCTGCATGAGAGGCATTTTCTTTATGTCCTCCCGAGTACCCCTACCCAACAAACCCCCCCCAAAAAAGAGGTAGTGTCTGCAGCAAGCGCAGATATAGGCGTGACACCCGCTATTATTGTCCCTCCTTTCCTGACAATCCTGGTCTTTGCATTGGTGAATGTTTTGAACGCTACCATACACTAGTTGTGTATTAGCGTAGGGTACAGCATTGCACAAACTAGGCACACTTTCACAGGGTCTCCCAAGATTCCATCGCATTTTGAGAGACCCGAACCTGGAACTGGTTACAGTTATAAAATTATATATATATATATATATATATATATATATATATATATTATATATTTATATTTGTCGTTTTATTGTTCTCTCTCTCTATTCTTCTGCTCTTTTTTTACTGTTTTCTATTCTGCAATGTTTTATTGTTATTATGTTTTATCATGTTTGCTTTTCAGGTATGCAATTTTTTTATACTTTACCGTTTACTGTGTTTTATGGTTAACCTTTTTTTGTCTTCAGGTACGCCATTCACGACTTTGAGTGGTTATACCAGAATGATGCCTGCAGGTTTAGGTATCATCTTGGTATCATTCTTTTCAGCCAGCGGTCGGCTTTCATGTAAAAGCAATCCTAGCGGCCAATTAGCCTCTAGACTGCTTTTACAAGCAGTGGGAGGGAATTCCCGCCGCCCCACCCCCCACCGTCTTCCGTGTGTTTCTCTGGCTCTCCTGTCTCAACAGGGAACCTGAGAATGCAGCCGGTGATTCAGCCAGCTGACCATAGAGCTGATCAGAGACCAGAGTGGCTCCAAACATCTCTATGGCCTAAGAAACCGGAAGCTACGAGCATTTCATGACTTAGATTTCGCCGGATGTAAACAGCGCCATTGGGAAAGCATTTTATCATCACACCGATCTTGGTGTGGTCAGATGCTTTGAGGGCAGAGGAGAGATCTAAGGTCTAATAGACTTCAATTTTTTTCAAAAAAGAGCACCTGTCACTACCTATTGCTCTCATAGGTGATATTTACATTCCCTGAGATAACAATAAAAATGATTAAAAAAAAAAAAAAAAAAAAAAAAAAAAAAAGCACCCCTGCCCCCCCCCCTGCTCTCGCACAAAGGCGAACACAAGCGTCTGTCTGGCGTCAAATGTAAATAGCAATTGCACCATGCATGTGAGGTATCACCGCGAAGGTCAGATCGAGGGCAGTAATTTTAGCAGTAGACCCCCTCTGTAAATCTAATGTGGTACCCTGTAAAGGCTTTTAAAAATGTATTTGTTGCCACTGCATGTTTGTGCGCAATTTTAAAGCATGTCATGTTTGGTATCCATGTACTCGGCCTAAGATCACCTTTTTTTATTTCATCAAACATTTGGGCAATATAGTGTGTTTTCGTGCATTAAAATTTAAAAAAAGTGCGTTTTTTTCCCAAAAAAATGCGTTTGAAAAATCGCTGTGCAAATACTGTGTGAAAAAAAAAAAAAAAAAAAAATGAAACACCCACCATTTGAATCTGTAGGGCATTTGCTTTAAAAAAAATATATATAATGTTTGGGGGTTCAAAGTAATTTTCTTGCAAAAAAAATAATTTTTTCATGTAAACAAAAAAAGTGTCAGAAAGGGCTTTGTCTTCAAGTGGTTAGAAGAGTGGGTGATGTGTGACATAAGCTTCTAAATGTTGTGCATAAAATGCCAGGACAGTTCAAAACCCCCCAAATGACCCCATTTTGGAAAGTAGACACCCCAAGCTATTTGCTGAGAGGCATGTCGAGTCCATGGAATATTTTATATTGTGACACAAGTTGCAGGAAAGAGACAAATTATTAATTTTTTTTTTTTTTTTTTTTTTTTTTTTTTGCACAAAGTTGTCACCAAATGATATATTGCTCAAACATGCCATGGGAATATGTGAAATTACACCCCAAAGTACATTCTGTTGCTTCTCCTGAGTACGGGGATACCACATGTGTGAGATTTTTTTGGGAGCCTAGCCGCGTACGGGACCCCGAAAACCAAGCACCGCCTTCAGGCTTTCTAAGGGCGTAAAATTTTTGATTTCACTCTTCACTGCCTATCACAGTTTCGGAGGCAATGGAACATCCAGGTGGCACAAAACCCCCCAAATGACCCTATTTTGGAAAGTAGACACCCCAAGCTATTTGCTGAGAGGTATAGTGAGTATTTTGCAGACCTCACTTTTTGTCACAAAGTTTTGAAAATTGAAAAAAAAAAAAAAAAATGTTTTTTCTTGTCTTTCTTCATTTTCAAAAACAAAATGAGAGCTGCAAAATACTCACCATGCCTCTGAGCAAATAACTTGGGGTGTCTACTTTGTAAAATGGGGTCATTTGGGGGGGGGTTTGTGCCACCTGGGCATTCCATGGCCTCCGAAACTGTGATAGGCAGTGAAGAGTGAAATCAAAAATTTACACCCTTAGAAATCCTGAAGGCAGAGATTGGCTTTCGGGGCCCTGTACGCAGCTAGGCTCCCAAAAAAGTCCCACACATGTGGTATCCCCGTACTCAGGAGAAGCAGCTAAATGTATTTTGGGGTGCAATTCCACATATGCTCATGGCCTGTGTGAGTAATATATCATTTAGTGACAACTTTTTGTAATTTTTTTTTTTGTCATTATTCAATCACTTGGGACAAAAAAAATTAATATTCAATGGGCTCAACATGCCTCTCAGCAATTTCCTTGGGGTGTCTACTTTCCAAAATGGGGTCATTTGGGGGGGGGGGGTTGCCATTTTAGCACCTCAAGAAATGACATAGGCAGTCATAAACTAAAAGCTGTGTAAATTCCAGAAAATGTACCCTAGTTTGTAGACGCTATAACTTTTGCGCAAACCAATAAATATACACTTGACATTTTTTTTTACCAAAGACATGTGGCCGAATACATTTTGGCCTAAATGTATGACTAAAATTGAGTTTATTGGATTTTTTTTATAACAAAAAGTAGAAAATATATATATATATTTTTTTTTTTTAATTTTCGGTCTTTTTCCGTTTATAGCGCAAAAAAAAAAAAAAACAAACAAACGGCAGAGGTGATCAAATACCATCAAAAGAAAGCTCTATTTGTGGGAAGAAAAGGACGAAAATTTTGTTTGGGTACAGCATTGCATGACCGCGCAATTAGCAGTTAAAGCGACGCAGTGCCAAATTGTAAAAAGTGCTCTGGTCAGGAAGGGGGTAAATCCTTCCGGGGCTGAAGTGGTTAAGGATAGTGATCATATGAAGCCTTTTATTATCACATAGTCGACTGGCTCCTTTTAAATCATAAAAACAAACCACCCAAATGGCCCTGATCAAAAGTTTACATACCATGGAATGTTTGGCTTTGGTACACACACGTACACACACACACACACACACACACACACACACACACACACACACACTAAAATGGCAAATAAAAAAGATTTCCCACATCTGTGGTTTTTTAAACAGCAATTAGTGTCTGTATAAATTGACAATGATTTTCACGTGGATGCACTGAGCAGGCTAGATACTAAGCTATGGGGAGCAAAAAAAAGAACTGTCAAAAGACCTGTGTAACAAGGTAATGGAACAGGACAGAAAAATTATATTCTAAGCCTTGAATATGCCAGTCAGTGCTGTTCAATCACTTATTCGGTGTGGAAAATTCGGGGGATCTCTTGATAACAAGCCAAGGTCAGGTGGATCAAGAAAGATTGCAGCCACAACTGCCAGAAGAATTGTTCATGATACAAAAGAAAAATCCACAGGCAGGATAAATAGAGGCTGTTCTGTATAAAAAAAAAAAAAAAAAATGGTGTGGTTGTTTTTAAAGGAGCACAATACGATGATACTTGAACAAAAATTACCTGCATGGTCGAGTTGCCAGAAGGAAGCCTTTACTGCACCAATGCCACATAAAAAAAGCCCATGAGGCATGTTGAGATGTTGTCGGGCATATTTTAACCATCCTCCTCCATTCCTTAAAAGGCATTATAAATCTACCTACCTGCATTTTCAAAAAACAATTGTGATGCACACAGAGAAATGGCAAGGCCTGTCTGTGTCCCAAATTAGTTGCTTGTCCCTCTGGTTAAATGAGGACAGGGTAGATGGATCCATTGAAGGACATAGGGGACTCATTTGGCCATGACACTGCAAACTGCAGCCACCACATGTGAATCCACCATTGCAAGGTAAGGCAAACAACTGAAGTGCAGAAAGCATAACCTCACACACAGACATAAAAACCCTTACGCAAAATGGCAGATTCAAACCCGGTCATAGGTAGGATACATTTATCATACAAAGCTTGCTATATGAATCTTGGGGGGGGTGGGGAGAGAGAAGGGGAGAAAAAGAGAAATCAAACAGAAAACAAAATTGACCAGAGCATCTTGCCAGAAAAATATACAATCGCTGACCTAGTAGCCAAAATGGGTTGTAATCACACCTAAGAGGTTCACTTGAAGATAGACACTAGCTGATGGTGGTTGTTTCAAAAAAAAAAAAAAAAAAAAAAAAAAAAAACACACACAGGTGTGTTTTAAATTTAAAATAGATTTAAACACATGCACCCGCAGTAAATGTTTGGTAAATTTAATGGCTTTTAAATACATCCCCTAGTGGGTATATTAGAATACTCACTAATCCGCTGCCACTTTGACACCCAGCTGTCATCAGAGCTCATCATTGCCACAATCCTAAGGAAAAAAGAAAAAAATATGAAAAAAAGAAGAATGCCAATATTACAGTATGTTGTTCTGATTTTTATGATCCACAACAACAATTCACATGAAATGGCATACCCATCAAACGAAGAACTAGTGCAATCATACACCATTTCCCTGTTCCCCTTCATCTGCAGGTAAGCATCACAGTTGTCACAGCCATCGTATTCAAACTGGTCAATGGTCTGGAAGAAAAAGGAAAACCACATACTTTTAGAAAGGACACTAACTAATGTCTACACAAGAAAAAGGATGGCCCTTATTTTTTTTTTCCCTTAAATTTAGGATTTTATATCACAGAGCAGACAGAAACATTCAAATTATATCACACTTTTCTACAGATCACCTCACCAGGACCTTGCATCATCACTAAATTGCATGCACCGTTGGGCTTAATAAATAAAGCAGCAATGAGCTGTACCCATAGCCACCTATTGGAATCCATTTTATACTGACAGGGTTACTATTGTGAATGAGATTAAGAACCAATTAGTATAGATTACTGCAATTTTCTCCATATACTGCCGATTAAGTAAATTTGCACCTGATTCTTTGGGGGGGGGGGGCGCGACGCGGTGTCGGGTATCGGTTATCCTCTCAGGTGCTGTCCTGAAACACGCCTTGTGAAAATTCAAGTTAGACTTACCGGTAACTTGTTTTTCAGAAGTCTTTCAGGACAGCACCTGAGAGATAGTGACTCCTCCCACCAGATCACAGGAAACACCTTCTTCCTCCAGATCTTTAAAAAAGGGAGGCACCTCCCTACCACACTTCAGTTGTAGAAGAGAACCTCCGGCCCCGGCTGGAACACATAAGCACATATGTTAGTCACAGCATAGTACATCAAACTAATAGGGCGGGTCATTGCTGTCCTGAAAGACTTCTGCAAAACAAGTTACTGGTATGTCTAACTTGAATTTTCACAAGGAGTCTTTCAAGACAGCACCTGAGAGGATAACAGAGACTTACCCCCTTAGGGCGGGACAACAGCCTGCAGGACCTTCCTGCCAAATGCCTGATCACTGGCAGATGTGAGGTCCAGTCTGTAATGTCGCACAAAGGTGCGGAAACTTGACGGTGTTGCCGCCTTGCAAATTTGTTCAGGGGGTGGCGCCAGCTCTTTCTGCCCAAGTGTCCGCAAGCGCTCCGGTTGAGTGTGCACGAATTCCATCTGGCGGAGACAACCATGCATGGAAGTATGCTTCCAGGATGGATAATTTCAGCCATCTGGCTAATGATCCTTTAAAAGCCTGGCAACCTTTCTTGTTGCCCGAAAAAAGGACAAAAAAACCCAAAAAAAAACCACGAGTCTGTATGTCTAAAGTCCTTTGTCATTTCTAGATAACTTAACAAAATCCTTTGGACATCCAACATATGAAAAAAAAGGTCTCCTTCTCCCCCAATTGGTTAGCACAGAAGATTGGGAGCACAATGTCTTGTGAGTGATTATGCATTGAAGCTACTTTAGGTAAGAACTTTGGGTCTGTCCTAAAGATAACTATCCGGAAACACTGACAGGCAAGGTTCCCTAATTGACTGATCCTGCATGCTGAAGTAATGGCGATTAGGAACACAGCTTTAAGAGTGATACATTTGAGTGACGCTTCTTCCAGAGGTTCAAATGGACACCTTGCTAGGGATTGCAGGACTACCGACAGGTCCCACTTAGGGAAATTGCTGGCCTTGATCTTGCAAGAGCTCTAAGGAGGGGGGGGAAAAAAAAAAAAAGGGGGGGGGGGGTTTGTGTGAAGGAGGAGGGGACTACCAGCGGTTCAGAGGCCACAGATTTTTCTAAGAACACTGCTAGCGCAGCAACCTGTACTTTCAAGGTACTGACTGCTAGTACCTTATGTGCGCCATCTTGCAAGAACTCCAAGATGGAAACAAGGCTCCTTAGGCAGAGGAAATCGCACCATGAATTACAGACCTTCCAGACTTTAGTATAGATGGCCCTTGTTATCCTTTTCCTACTTGATAGTAATGTTGTAATCAGACTGTCAGAAAACCCCTTACTCCTTAGCAGCTGCTCCTCAGTAAGGATGAGCTCCGGCGTGTTCGCATGCTGCACATGCCGAGCCCGCCAGGAAGTCGGCACGGCGCAGCACTAATCGCAGGCAGTGAGACATTCCCCGATCTCTGCAGCCGCACATCAGGAAATGTCTCACTGCTTGTGATTAGCGCTGCGTCGTGCCGACTTCCTGGCTGGCTCGGCATGTGCAGCATGCGAACACGCCGGAGCTCATCCTTACTCCTCAGATACCAGGCTGCGAGAGATAGCCTGGCCACTTCTGGATGATTTACTGGACCTTGGCTTAGCAGATCTTCCCTGAGAGTTAAATGCCAACAAGGCTTGGTCGCCATTCCCAGAATGGTTGAGAACCAGGCCCTTTTCGGCCAAAAACTGAGTAATTAGGTTGACTGGTACCCCTTCCCGTTGGATTTTCTTTAGTACCAGTGGAACTGGATTGGGGGGGGGGGGGGGGGGCTTGGGGGCTGAGCGCATAGCAAAGGTGAAATCCCCATGGATGCGCCAGTGTGTCTGTCCCTAGTTACCTGTCGAGATTGTTTATGGAGAAAGAACTGAGGAACCTGTGCATTCTCCTTTGAGACGCACAGGTCCACCTCTGGCTGTCCCCACATACTGGAAATCTTTGCGAAGACCTCCGGGTTCAGAGACCCCTCTGCTTCCTGAATGGTGTACCTGCTTAGGAAATCCACCACTCTGTTCAGGGTCCCCTTCAGGTGGATTGGAGTGCTTTTCTGCCCACAGAAGGATTTCCGTTGCCAGTGCTTGTAAGGACCTGCTCCTTGTGCACCCCCCCCCCCGTCTGTTTAGATAAGCCACAGTTGTGGCGTTGTCCGTCAACACCTGAAAATGGCAAGACTGAAGCTCTTGTGTGACTATTACTAGAGATAAAGTGATCGCCTTCAACTCTGTCCAATTTGAGGACCTTGTCGCATCCTTCTTGGACCAGACTTCCTTGAGTGAAGTTTTTTCCTAGGTGGGCCCCCCATCCCCAAGAGCTGGCATCTGTCGTCAGTCTTCTTTCGACTGGGAAGGCCCAATCTAGACCCCTTGATAGGATCTCCCAATTCTTCCACCACCATAGTGACCTCTTCACCTGGGTCGGAATCTTCACCTCCGTGTCCAGGGATCTTAAGCTGTGACCCCAAGACCTTAGGAGAAAACTTTGTAGACACCTGAAGTGCAGTCTTGCCCACTGAATAGCCAGCATTGTTGAGGTCAGTACCACAAATGCCCACATAATCTGCCTAAACGTTATTGGCTGGTTGGTCTGCAGCATCAAACACAATGCACTGAACCTTGTCCTTTTTCTCCTGCGGGAGAAAAAAAAAAAAAAAAAAAAAAAACAAAAAAAAACAAAAAAAACTTTTGTTCTATTGAATTGATAGCCCAGAAATCAAGCCTCCTGCGACGGGTTTAGATAGGATTTCTGGGAGGTTTAGAATACATCCTAGAGATTCCAGATGGTTGTGTGCTTTGACTAAGTTGTCCTGCAACTTATCCCTTGAAGGTGCAAAGAATAGTAGGTTGTTCAAATAGGGAATCACTGCGATTCCCTGAAGACAAAGCGAAGCGGAGCTAGGGCTTCCCCCATCACCTTGGTAAAGATCCGGAGGTGAGAACGACAGCCTGAACTGCAGAAGAGGAATCCATCTTTACTGCCAACCTAAGATACTTCTGGGATTGGAGTGCGATTGGGATATGTAGGTATGCATCCCTTAAAATTTAATGACGCCATGTAACATTCTGGAATTTTCCTGTTGGCTTTTTTTTAATAAAAACCCTGTTGTCGCTCTTCTGGTGGCACTTGGATCACTACACCCTGCTGCATCAGCTCCTTTAATAAAAAGGACTTAATGGCCAGGGCTTTTACTGGATCCCTTGGGGTATTCGTCACAAGAAATCTTCTTGGGGGGAGATGCAGTAATCTCTATTGCGTAGCCTTGAGAAAGAGTAGTCAGGAAGAACTGATTTGACGTTATGCCTGACCACTGCGGAAGGACATTTTGTAGCCTTCCTCCCACCCGCAGGGTCAAGTCATTAGGATTTTTCGGCTTGAGCAGGAGGATGGAAAAAGGATTCCGCCCTTGCCCTTAGCTTTTTGTGCAGACCAATTCTTCCTCCTCCCCTGGGACTTGTCGTCCTGCTCCTGAGCTCTTTGAGGTCGAAAAAAGGTGCTTCGGGGGTTGTTTCTTCTTTACCTGGAAGGATTTCTTCCTATCGCTGTTCTGTCTAGAATGGTATCTAGATCAGGACCAAAGAGAAGGTCACCCAAAAAGGGAATCTCGCAGAGCTTACCTATTCAACGCTGGATCGCCTGGCCAAGTCTTCAGCCATAATGCTCTCCTTGCTGAATTTGTTAGGGCTGCTGATCTAGCCAACATTCTAATGGCTTTGGCTGAAGCATCCGCCATATAGGCTACCGGAGCACAAGGTAGTCAAAGAATCCAAAATCCCCTGTTTTGTTTTATCCGCTAATACATGAGCTTTTGACTGGTTAACCCAGTATTCCAGGTTTCTAGCGACGCATGTCGTAGCCATGGCTGGCTTTAAATTGCTCATGATCAATTGTCAAGATCTCTCGAGCAAAAGATCCATTCGCTTATCCATCGGATCCCTTAGGATCCCCATGTCCTCAAAGGCTAGGTCAGTGGATCTCGAAACCTGAGAGAAGGCAGCGTCAAACTTGAGGACTTTGTTCCATACCACAAAGGGGTCTTCCTCAAAAGGAAAGAGTCTCTTGTGGGCTCTTGAGAAAAAAAAAAAAAAAAAAAAAAAAAAAAACTGACAGAGTGTACTGAAAATGTTCGCCACTTAGACCCGCATACATACGATCATGCAGTGTCAGCTCCTTTTTTCCCCCCCCCCTTCGCTTAGGCCAAGGGTAACATGTACGGCTCTAAGAAGCCCATCAACTTCTTCCAGGGATAGCTTAAACTTGGGGGGGGCCACTTCAGCCCCTTCACCCTCCTCCTCTTCCGAATCGTCACTGGAAGACACAGGGGATTGTTTTTCCCTGGTAGAAGGACCTTCAGGCAGAGTCTCTAACACCGGGACAGGAAGTAAACCCTGGGAAGACTGATGTGGAGTGCTGACTAGCAGCCGGACTAACTGTCACGGAATGTTTGAATCCTGCCATAGAGTTCCTTCTTTAAAGAGGCAACCGAGTCATCACAAACGGAAGCAGATTCCTCTTTGACCAAAGAAGTAATGCAAGTACTGCATAGAGCTTTTTTCCAATTTTCAACCATCTTGGCTTCGCATAAGGGGCATCTTTTTCCCCAGGTCAGAGCTTTTGGCCTGAGAGAGAAAAAAAAAAAAAAACAAAAAAAAAAACCCGGGGGACCCTTAGTGAGACCCAGTCTCCGCCTGCGGACCACCAAACAAGGTGCACTAAGAAGAAAATACAGCCTCCAGTGCCCAGACAGGCCCTCGCCACCATGGGGAAAGAAAAGAGACCGGAAACCCCAGGTAAAAGAAATGGGCAGAGTTAATCAACTGCCCCCTACCTGACCCTTGTTGGGCCCTGTGCCCACTGCTGCAGACACCGCGTCCTCCATAGCGGGTGTGCAGCGCTCCACTCGTGGCTTTACATGCTGCTTTCGGACTCTCATAGTGCCACTGCACCAGACCGAAAGTGGAAATAGGAGCCGTCACTTCCCAGAATACTAGAGCGGGTCACCGGACCTTCTGCGGCAGGTGTTTCCTGTGGTCCGGGTGGGAGGAATCACTATCTCTCAGGTGCTGTCCAGAAAGATACCTAGGGAAAAAAGAACCAGTTACGGCGTTTCTGGGAAGTCTTCCAGGACGGCACCCTGAGAGATGACTGGTCCACCTGACAGGAAACACAATCAATCAAGAGGTTAAAGGCCCCCACCCCTCCCGATGCTCTTCAGTTGTGACAAAGTATTGACCCACACCAGTGCACGAGAGTGAAAAACATAACCACCACCACACTCTAAACATTACATGTTTCCTAAATAGAACGGGTGGGAAGTAGGCCTGCTGTCCTGGAAGACTTCTCAGAAACACCGTTACCAGTAAGTGTAACTGGTTCTTTTCTCAAGTCGTCTTCCAGGACGGCACTCTGAGAGAAGAGCAAGTAGCTCAGGCCTACCTTTAGGGCGGGACCACCGCTTGCAGTAACTCCACTCTATAATGCCTCAGGAACGTGTTCTGGCTTGACCATGTAGCGGCTCTACATATCTGCTCCACCGAGGCCCCCTTGAAGCCTCTGAGGAAGGAGCCACCAGTGAAGGGAGTTCTTTACTTCGACCGGAATGGCTATCTCTATGTCCAGAGAGTCTCTTCTTCTGTCCCAAGAGGATAGAAGGAAGTGCTGGAGGGGCCTGGAGTGTAGCTGTGCCCAAGGAACTGCTGGGATAGCTGACGTCATTAGACCCAGAACTCTCATGATACCTCTGTAGGAGATGGTGCTTGCCTGTAACAGCAACCTGACTGCTGATATGAGGCCCTCTACCTTGCCCTGAGGTAGAATTAACTTTTGTTCTGAAGAGTCCACCAGGAACCCTAGATACAACTTTGTCTGAGCAGGAGTCAGTGAGGACTCTTCCCTGCTGACAATCCATCCCAGGTCTTCTAAGGTCTGCATTACTCTGGATAGATCCAGAAGTAGTTGATCCCGACTTAGACTGTAAATCAAAATGTCGCCCAGGTATGGAAACAATTCCACTCCCTGGAGGTGCAAAAAAGCCACCACCTCGGCCATGACCTTTGTGAAGACTCTCGGACTGGATGCCAGTCCAAAGGGGAGGGCTGTGAACTGCCAGTGTTGCACTCCCTCCGGAGAGGCGATCGCAAATCTCAGGAAGCTTTGATGGCCCTGAAAAAAAAAAAAAAAAAAAAAAAAAAAAAAAAAAAGGGACTTGAAGGTCTTTTAAATCCAAGGTCACCATAAACACTTCTTTGAGAGGTCTCCTGAGGGAATAGACACTCTCCATGCGTAACGAAGAAAAACATTGAGGTTCCTTAGATTTATAATAAGACGATACCTTCCTGAGGGTTTTGGTATCACGAAAATGTGGGAATAAAACCCCTGACCCTGCTGGTCCACTGGAACAGGTATTATAACCTCCTGACTGGCCAGCTCTCTTATATTCTGAAGGATTCCTACCACCTTGCAAGGATCCCTGGGAAGGTAGGTCAAGAGAAACTTGGGGGGTGGAGGGGAGAGAAACTCCAATCTGTAACCCTCTCTTATGATCCGAAGTACATAGGGGCTTTGGGTGATCCTTTCCCACTGCGAGGCAAAGTGGGAAAGTCTGCCCCCTACCGGAAAGTCATTTGGGGGTCTTGTCAACTGACTTCTGGCTGGAAGAGAGAACGCCAGTTTTTTTGTTTGTCTTTTCCTGCGCCCCGTCTATTAGGGGAGACCTTTTTCTCGGAGAAGCGATTTCTTGCCTGGGGGCCACGAAAAAAACGCTTCCTCTCTCTCCTAGGTTTGGTAGGAAATTTTTTCCCCTTCTCGGTAGATATGGCTAGAGCCTGATCTAGGCTAGCACCAAAAAGGAGCGTCCCTTCAAAAGGGAGACCACATAGATGGGTCTTGGATGAGCTATCCCCATCCCAGGTTTTAACCCAGAGGGCTCGCCTGGCTGAGTTTAGTAAGGCACCTGTCTTAGCGGTTGTACGCACTGTCTCAACCGCAGCATCTGCTAAATATGCGACAGCATTCCCTATGACCTCCAGAGAATCCAGGACCTCCTTGGATTTTGAGGTTCGGGATACGTGGTCCATTAATTTACAGACCCACGTGTCGGCATTCCTTGCGATGCAAGCTGAGGCCAATGCGGGGCTCATAGCCGCAGCGTTAGCTTCCCAGGCTCTGCGTAAAATGGTTTCAGCCCTGCGATCCATTTGATCCTTTAAGTTACCGGCATCTTCAAAGGAAAGATCCGACTGCTTAGAGACCTGTGCTAAGGAGACGTCTAGTCTAGGAGTTTTGAAAAACTTTTCCTCATTCTCTAGCTTTCAGAAGATCTTCCATGTCGTCGGCAGAAAATATATGTCTGATAGACCTGGATTCCTCCCTCCCATCCTCCTCTTGGCTGTCCACCACCCCTTCATCAGAAAACTCCTGATTAGGAACTTCTAAATCACACTCTTCCTCTGAATCGTGGGGGAGTGGATACTTCAGTACCTCCGCCCGATACCTCCTAGAGGAGGCGGAGCTCTCCTGGGAAGAGGCATCCTTACTAGAGTGAGCCTCTGAATCCCTAGGCTTAAGGGTGGCCTGAAAAGACTTTAAGGCGGACAGCATCACAGTTTGCACAGTAAAGAATTCCTTCATTATCTGAGAGGTCTCCTTCCCTGTCAACTTCTGTATGCATTTAAAACAGAAGGGCTTTGGATGTTCTGGGGGTAGCCTGTCATTACAGTTCCCACATCGTTTAGAGCGGGTGGAGGATTTCACAGGACGGCTGGCAACCTCACGGGCGATAGCGTCGTCCCCTGAAAAAAAAACACACAGGCATACACTGTGAGAGTCGGAGGAGAAGAGTTGGGGTACCCTCCCCCTCTAAACCTCCGAAGGCCGGTCAGACTCACCCCCTGTGGTCTCTTCCATGGCCGCAGACCCTGCAGGTCTCTCCTTCTCATGTTCCATGCTACTTCCAATCTCTCCCTGGAGGTGCTGCATACAGGAACGCAGAGGAGACATGGGCGCCTGTTCCCTGTGGCTTTTTATATCTTCTGTATGCTGGCTGCAACTCGCCACCGCCATCTTGCCGAAGACAGGACGTGATACTGGACCTGAGGTCACTTCCTGCTGCAGCCCTTCCCACTCCCTCCTCTTAGAGGAGGAAGTGATGTCATTTCCTGATCTTCAGGAAAATGGTGCTGAGCTACACTCAGCAAGGCCTGGAAGAAAAGCTCTCCATGCAGAGCTTCTTGCCGCGCGACCTCCCATGAACGGTCATTCCGGTCGGTGGACAGGCGGGCGGACAAACGGCAGCCCTGGCCAGACCCCAGACTCACCTCCTGTGGTCTTCTAGCCAGTAGAAGTGAAACCACCAACTCCTGCAACTGCGCGGCCACCGCACAGGTAAGGAAGGGCAACAGGAAATTTGGCCCCTGAAGTTCTGGGTACACCACCGCACCCAGGGTTCTTCAGCACTCGGGGGGGGGGGGGGGGGGGGGGCTCTTCCATGGAAAGAAGCACGGTTCTGCTGCCTCCCCCCCCCCCCCCCCCGAGACACGGATTGGGAAACCCCCCAGGGAGGATGAGAACCATCCGGCCGGACCCAGAGGCTTCCCAGGCATTTGGTCTGGCTCACCAGCCCCAGGCTTTTAGGTCAACAGAAAAATAACAAGCGGTTTCGCTGTGGGGAAACACAATCAAAAACTGAGGAGCATCAGGAGGGGCGGGGGCCTTTAACCTCTTGATTGATTGTGTTTCCTGTCAGGTGGACCAGTCATCTCTCAGGGTGCCGTCCTGGAAGACGACTTGAGAAAGTTTTTTTAACTTAATGTAAAGAGTGCATGAAGGTTATTTATTAAAAAAAAAAAAAAAAAAAAGGGAAGAAGGGAGGAGATCTGCTGCCCTATACTGTCTAAAATTTGTAAGTGGCTTTCCTGCTTAAGATCACAGACTTAAATATGTATTAGCACTTCCTTTGTTTGGGTCATTGGTTTGGAAATCCCTGAAGGAGGAAGTGAAGAGGAATAGAGAAAGTCTGAGGCACATGTCCTGTCCATGGAAGAGCTGTTACTGAATCCAGACTAGAAGCAGTTATTAGGCAAGTGCACCTACATTTAATAAATTTACTCATTTCCCATAATGTGTATGTATATTATATATGGACTGGTGACAGAAGTATATCTGTTCCCTTGTTGTTATCTTACATGCACTACACCAGATAATGAAGTCTATGATACAGTGTGTGTGTGTGTGTGTGTGTGTGTGTGTGTGTGTGTGTTGGTCACCTTGCTGTTTGTTAGTAGGTAAATCAGTATACAGCAATAGAGTTTATTTGTGGTTCTTGATATTTTAATTAACCCTGTCCCTTCTGGTCTGGAATTCCACAGCTAGGTTTTACATTAGAGCTCAATCAGATCTCCCCGTCACCACTGAACTTGTATTCAGGTCTTTGACATAAAGAAAGATGCTGCGTTGTGATCATGGGGCCCGGCAAAGGAACTTTGATGCAACATCCATCTGTAGGTATCTCTTATTAACTATACATACCCCAGTATACAGCTGCGGCCAAAGGTTTTGAGAATGATACAAATATTAGTTTTTATTACAAAGTCTGCTGCTACTATGGTATACTGAAGTATAAATTACAAGCATTTCATAAGTGTCAAAGGCTTTTGACAATTACATTAAGTTTATGCAAAGAGTCAATATTTGTGGTGTTGACCCTTCTTTTTCCAGAACTCTGCAATTCATCCTGGCATGCTGTCAATCAACTTCTGGGCCACATCCTGACTGACGGCAGCCCATTGTTGCATAATCAAGGCCTGGAGTTTGTCAGAATTTTTTTTTTTTCCCCTTCTTTGTTTACCCACCTCTTGAGGATCGACCACAAGTTCTCAAAAGGATTAAGGTTTGGGAAGCTTTATGGCCATGGACCCAAAATTTCAATGTTTTGTTCCCCAAGCCACTTGGTTATCACTTTTGCATTATGGCAAGGTGCTCCATCATGCTGGAAAATGCATTGTTTCTCACCAAACTGTTTTTGGATGGTTGGGAGAAGTTGCTTTCATAGGATGTTTTTGTACAATTCTTTATTCATAGCTGTGTTCTTAGGCAAAATTGTGAGTGAGCCCAATTGGCCATTCCCTTGGCTATGAAGCAACCCCACACATGAATAGTCTCAGGATGGTTTACTGTTGGCATGACAGAAGACTGATGGTAGCGCTCACCTTTTCTTCTCCAGACAAGGTTTTTTCCGGATGCCCCAAACAAATGGAAAGAGGAATAATGAGAGAAAATGACTTTACCCCAGTCCTCAGCAGTCCAATCTCTGTACCTTTTGCGGACTATCAGTCTGTACATGATGTTTTCCTGGAGAAAAGTGGCTTCTTTGCTGCTCTTCTCGACACCAGGCCATACTCCAAAAGTCTTCTCCTCACTGTACATGCAGACGCACTAACTGGTGGTGCCCTGATCCCGCAGCGGAATCAACTGTAGGAGACGGTCCTGGTGCTTACTGGACTTGCTTGAGCGCCCTGAAGACTTCTTCACAATAATTAAGGCTGGGTTCACACTGATGCAAAATGGATGTGGGGGTTTCTCCGCATCCAATTCGCATGTGAGGAGACTGAGTGGCTTGCTATGGAACCGGTTCACTCATCTCCGGAGCGGCTCCGGTGTGAATTGCACAGGAGTCCTGTGCATCTTCCGGTCCATTTTAGGTCTGAATTCAGCCCTGAAACGGTGAACAGGGATGCACCGGACCCCTGCTGTGAGTCGCTCCGTGCTGCAATGTGAACCCAGCCTGAACGTCTCAACAGATCCTCCAGACGGATAGAAATTGGGTCACCAGCCGTCTGGATTTCACAGGCAGGATCGGATATCAGCAGAAATCCACCACTCAATAGTGTCTGATCAGGTCTGCCTGAAAAACCTAACAGGCTGACCTGATCGGAAAGCCCTTGTGAAAGGGGCCTTTGTGGCAGGGATGAAATGCAGTGGAAATGTTTTTTTGTTGGGGGAGGGGGGGGGGGGGGGGAGGGGAGATCAGGTTCATTTTAATGGCAAAGCGGGACTTCACAATTAATTGCAATTCATCTGATCACTCTTCATAACATTCTGGACTATGTGCAAATTGTCAGCATAAAAACTAACGCAACAGACTTTGTAAGAATTATTATTTGTGTTATTCTCAAAACTTTGGCCAGGGCTGTATGTGCAAAATCCCACCAGGATGTCTATCAGGCCCTTTGCTGATAATACCAGTTTGTGTATTGGATGTACTATTAACCACTTCCAGTTTGGCCAATTCAAACATTCCTCTCCTATATGTAAAAGATATCTTTTGCTATAAAAAACACTTAGGCTGGCCATACACTGAGCAAATGTCCTGCGGTTGCAGGAAAGAAATTTGCTCAATTCCCCCCATCAACACAGCCAATGTTGATACGGGAACCCCTCCTGCCAGGCCACCATCTTCTCCCGGCAGGGACAGCTTCCCCTGCCGGGAGAAGACAGAGATTGCTAGTGGCTATAGCAGCCACTAGCGATAATTGCAGGTAAAACCCAGCATGCTGGTTGTACCCAAGTTGACCAATCTACTGTACCTAAAAATCTCCAGAAGCAACATTTAAAATTCTTTACAGGTTACCAGTTTAGAGTTACAAGGGAGGTCTGTGTGGCGCAATCGCTGTTTACATGTGTGCAGATCGATGTGTGCGAATTTGAGTACACTAGAACAAGGGCGCTTTCATTTTTTACTTTTTTTTTTTTAAATTGTAACGTACATTTTTTTTTTTTTATCACATTTAATTCTATCAGAAGGGATGAACATCTTTTTTTGGGGAGATGTGGGGTTCATTAGACCTCTTTTTGAGATCAGATCAAACTAAGATCGGTTTTATCTGATGCTTTTACAAGCTGGTAATGACTTGCTTACATGAGACTTGAAGCCAAATGATGAAATCCTTGTAGTTTCTGGTATTACACAGTGGGAGGAATGGAATCCATTCCTCCCACTGTGTCTCAGGAACCGGATGCCACCGGTTGCATCCTTGCCGGTCTCCCTTATCACTGGGGAGAGCCCGGAAAAAAGTGGTGGCAGGAAGGGGGGGGGTGCCTTTTGCCACCTGTAAATGAATGTAATCCAGCGACTCTTTAGCCGCTCAAATTACTTTTACTCAGCATTGCCAGCTCCAAAAATGATATATGAATCATTACTGCAGCGAAGACTGAGATGTACCGGGTACAGGTACATCCTATGGACGGGAAGTGGTTAACCGCTTCTTATATAAAGCTTGTATTATTTTCTACTATACTGGCATAGAGCCATATACTAATGCTTAAAGCAGAGTTCCACCTAAAAAAGGAACTTCCGCTCATTTGTCTCCTCCTGTAAGGTGAATTTACCCCCCCCCCTCCCCAAGTCCCGCTGACCTGAAACGTGGCAATATCACGCTATGAGCCCTGGTATAGCCGCGTCACTGGTCCGGGGCTTAGAAATCCCCCGCAGCTTAATCTCCAAAACGTACCCCATCAGGAGGTATGTCTAGGAGTATTGTAATTGGTTGGCGCCATCACATGGGTGGTGTTGACCAATCAGAAGCTACGTAGCCCATCCTGTCAGCAGGGGAGAAGAGGAGAGAAAGCCAATTGGGATTTCTAACCCCTGGAGCGGTGACGCGGCTATACCAAAGCTCATAGCGGGATATCGCCAGTGGGACGGGGGGGGGGGGGGGGGGGGGGGGGGGGGGTGAGGAGGGGGTTCTGTGTAAGTTCACCTTACCTTTCTGTAAAGGTGAACTTACACTTTAATGTCATATGCTGGTTGCAGTAGTTCCTCTGCTCTGAATTACTTTGAGTAGATTATTAGTTAATTTTCTAGAAAGGGAACTGTCTCTGTTCACAAAGACCCTGCCAACTTTATGATCAAGCCTAATCTTCCACTTAGGGCCCCTTTCTCACTGCTCTGTAGCAAAAATCACAATAAAAACTGATTTTGCTGTGTTTCAGATGTGTTTTTGGGTTGCCTGCTCCTGTGAATAATGGACATGTGACCAAAAACCTGGTGCATTTTTACCGTGATTTTCCCATTCATTTCAATGTGGGAGCTTCATTTTTGGTGCAGTTTTCAAAATGCACCGCACTTGTAACGCAGTGGTGTGAAGAATCCCATAGGCTCTAAAGGGAAACATTTTTCTTGCAAGGTAAAAACATATTAGTGTGAAAGAGCCCTTAGCGAAGGTTCTGGTTCTCGTATTTACCTACAGGTTTAGCACAATACCCTGGTTTGGGGAGAGGCAGTTCTCATAACACACACCGAGTGCTACAAAGAAAAAAAAAGTTTTGGCTTTAGATGTCCTTTAACCCGATATTCAGTGTCACATGGACTGTAGCAGTCTCCAGTTAGGGCACTTTCACGCTGAGGCTCGTGGGGGTGGTGTCGGCGGTAAAGCGTCGCTATTTTGTCGGCGGTAAAGCGTCGCTATTTTAGCGGCGCTTTACTGACGTTTTAGCCGTACTTTTCGGCCGCTAGTGGGGCACTTTTAACCCCCCCACTAGCGGCTGAAAAAGGGTTAAAAGCAGCACTGCCCATCGATTTCAGTGGGCAGGGGATCCTAAAGCGCCTCAAAGAAGCTGCTTGCAGGACTTTTTTTTAGCGTCCTGCCAGCGCAGCGATCCAGCGTGAAAGCCCTCGGGATTTCACACTGGAGAGACAGGGCAGACGCTATTTTTAGCGCTATAGCACCTCAATGTGAAAGTAGCCTTATTCTTTGCTCTTGGAATCCCTGATTGGAAGCCATTGTGAGTGTGCCCTGTACAGTGTAGCCTTGGCTCTATAATCAGGGCCCTCCTGTGCTCCTATCACATATACAACCTTCCCCATCCTACAGATTTCTGTACCTGTGGGGGAATGAATAATGAGCCGGCTTATACATTTCCTGAATGTTCTACACAGAGGCCAACCCTCTCTCACCTTCACCAGAGAACACAGCAAACAGGCTCTTAGATGCCGCAAATCTTTCGGAACCGTTTCCAAAGCCATAGCTACCGAGAGCGGAAGCGCGTCTGTACCAACACAGGAAATCCTACCGGCTGCTGGCTGGCAGGGACCTTTCTATGGTGCGCCTCCGCCGTCGCTCTATCCCACTCTGTAATCTCTATGGTGCTGTTCTAGAGGCGGCCTGTAGGTGGCTCACGCACAGCACGTTTTGTGGAGGAGGGGAGATGGTGAGCTCATGTTGTGTATATTGCACAGGAGGTGATATGGACTCATGCTGTTGTTGTATACATTGTACAGGAGATTACTCAGACTTTCCGGCTATTGCAGTGTGAGGAGAGAGGAGTGCTGCCATTGCAAAGATATTAGAAGGTTAACCACTTCAGCCCTGGAAGGATTACCCCCTTGATGACCAGGCCATTTTTTTTGCGATATGGCACTGCGTCGCTTTGACAATTGTGCGGTCGTGCGATGTTGTTCCCAAACAAAATTGATGTCCTTTTTTCCCACAAATAGAGTTTTCTTTTGGTGGTATCTGATCACCTCTGCGGTATTTATTTTTTGCGCTATGAGCAATATGACAATAATGACAATTTAAAAAAAAATAAAAAGCAATCATTTTTTAGTTTTGCTATAATAAATATCCCCCCAAAAAATATTAAAAAAAAAACTAATGTCTTCCTCAGATTAGGCCAATATATATTCTTCTACATATTTTTGGTAAAAGAATTGCAATAAGCTTGGTTTGCGCAAAAGTTATAGCGTCTACAAAATAGCAAATAGATTTATGGCATTTTTATTATTTTTTTTTTTTTTTTACTAGTAATGGCAGTAATCTGCGATTTTTATTTTTTATTTTTTTAGTGGGACTTCGACATTGCGGCAGACAGATCGGACACCTAACTAAAATGTTTGACACTTTTTTTGGGAACCAGTGACATCGTTACAGAAATCAGTGCTAAAAATATGCACTGTTATTGTACTAATGACACTGACAGGGAAGGGGTTAACAGGGGCGATCAAGGGGTTAAATGTGTTCCATGCAGGGATTTTCTAACTGTATTGGGGATTGGCTGCCTTGGGAAACACACAAATCCGTCTTCCTGCATAGCAGAAAGACAGGATCTGTGTGATCTCCACCGTCAGAACTTGTTTACACAGGCAGATCCCCGTTCTGTCACTGCGGGGAACGACCGCGGGTGGCCGGCGGTCATCGAGTCCGCCCCACCCACTGATTTGCTCCCCCAATGTCCAGAGGGTACGTGCGCACCAACAAACTAGCGTTCTCCAGAGCCAAAGTACAATGATGGCGATTCGCGGGAAAGAGGCGTCCTGCCGCAGTACAATGGTCGGCAAGTAGTTAATGACCAGGCCATTTTTTGCGATGCGTTACTATAACTGACAATTGCGACGCTGTACCCAAATAAGATTTGATGTCCTTTTTTCCCCACAAATAGAGCTTTCTTTTGGTGGTATTTGATCACCTCTGCGGTTTTAATTTTTTGTGCTATAAACAAAAAAAAGAGCGACAATTCTGAAAAAAAAAAGTTTTACTTTCTGCTATAAAACATGTCCAATAAAAAATGTAAAAAAAAATCAAATTTCTTCATCAATTTAGGCCAATATGTATTCTGTTACATATTTTTGGTAAAATCCCAATAAGCTTATATTGATTGGTTTGACCAAAAGTTATAGCATCTACAAAATAGGGGATAGATCGGACACCTAGCTGGCACCTTTGACACTTTTTTGGGAACCGGTGACATTATTACAGTGATCAGAGCTAAAAATATGCACTGACACTGTATAAATGGCACTGGCAGGGAAGGGGTTAACATCAGGGGCGATCAAAGGGTTAAGCGTATTCCCTAATTATGTTTTCTTACTGTGGGGGAGATGGGCTCACTGCATGGATACTGTGATCTGTGTTCCTGATTAGTAGAAACACTAGATCACAGCATCCATGCCTGACAGCACGGCAGTTCTCTCTCTGGGGGGAGCGATCGCGGCAAGATCTCTCGGAAGTGGGGACAGTTACCCAAGTACCCGTGTCCCCCCCCCCAAAAAAAGGTGCCAAATGTGGCACCAGAGGGGAGGGGGGGGGGCAGATAAGCAGAGCTTCCACTTGTTTAAAGTGCCATAGTGTGAGGAGTACATAGATGTGTTCACTCAAACCCCATCACCTGGCGTGTGCTATGGCAGGGATCCTAGTTCTATCAGTTTGGTGGCACAACTGGCCCCTTTTTCTACTAACCCCCCCCTTTTTTATGCCTGGTAGTCATATCATTAACACAGTTCCTGTCCTAGGGTGACATGTTCCTTCACTGTATTTATGGAGGAGCAGCAGCAGTGTCACCCTAGCATAGACTACAGAACCTCTCCCTTCACATTGTTTTCTATAACATGGGGGGAAGGTATATTGTCATTTACAAAAGTGTACTAGGCAGGGCTGATAACACTGCAGAATGCACAGGACATTACTGTTATCGAACAGATATATATATAAAAAAACTCTTTTAACCACTTAAGGACTAGCCTCGTTTTGGATTTTAGGTGTTTACATGTTTAAAACTGTTTTTTTTTTGCTAGAAAATTACTTAGAACCCCCAAACATTATATATGTTTTTTTTTTCTAACACCCTAGAGAATAAAATGGCGATCGTTGCAACACTTTTTTTTTGCACCGTATTTGCGCAGCGGTCTTATAAGCGCACTTTGTTTGGAAAAAATTAACTTTTTTTGAATAAAAAAATAAGACAACAGTAAAGTTAGCCCAATTTTTTTTTATATTGTGAAATATAATGTTATGCCAAGTAAATTGATACCCAACATGTCACGCTTCAAAATTGCGCCCGCTCGTGGAATGGCGTCAAACTTTTACCCTAAAAAATCTCCATAGGCGACGTTTAAAAAATTCTACAGGTTGCATGTTTTGCGTTACAGAGGAGGTCTAGGGCTAGAATTATTGCTCTCGCTCTACCGGTCGCGGCGATACCTCACATGTGTGGTTTGACCACCGTTTTCATATGCGGGCGCTACTCGCGTATGCGTTCACTTCTGCGCGCAAGCTCGTCGGGATGGGGGGGTTTTAAAAATTTGTTTTTTTATTATTTATTTTAAATTATTTTATTTTTTTTTACACTGTTTTAAAAAAAAAATTGTGTCACTTTTATTCCTATTACAAGGAATGTAAACATCCCTTGTAATAGAAAAAAGCATGACAGGACCTCTTTAATATGAGATCTGGGGTCAAAAAGACCTCAGATCTCATATTTACACTAAAATGCAATAAAAAAAAAAAAAAAAGTCATTTAAAAAAATGACATTTAAAAAATGTGCCTTTAAGAGGCGTGGGCGGAAGTGACGTTTTGACGTCGCTTCCGCCCAGCAGTGTCATGGAGACGAGTGGGCGCCATCTTAGCCTCACTCGTCTCCAGGCACAGGACGGAGACGGATGCGATCGCCTCCGCCGCTACCGATGGCTCCAGTAAGCGGCGGAAGGCAGGCTTGAATGGAGGAGAAGATTCGGATGCCGCACACCGGATGTAGTCAAAAAATTTTCACTTTATTGAAAAAATGGGATCATCAAAATAACAAGACTGTCATGCAGAAAGTACAGATAATCTGACGCGTTTTGCACTCAGTCCTGAGTGCGAAACGCGTCAGCTTATCTGTACTTTCTGCATGACAGTCTTGTTATTTTGATGATCCCATTTTTTCAATAAAGTGAAAGTTTTTTGACTACATCCGGTGTGCGGCATCCGAATCTTCTCCTCCATTCAAGCCTGCTTTGCCTAGCATTCAGCCAGCACCTGGAGCTCTTCTGCTCTGAAACTTCTACTTACACCTGGGTCAGTGTCATCCTGAGCGGTGAAAACACTTTCTTTGCTAAGCGGCGGAAGGCACCGGATCACGGCAGAAGGGGGGCCTCTCCCGCCTCCGATAAAAGTGATCTCGCAACGAATCCACTGCAGGGACCATTTTTATCAGAAAGCCGGCCGCCGCACGAAAACAGGGATACCGGGGTTATGGCAGCTATCTGCTGCCATAACCCCGGTATCCCCCTTCAAAGTTTGAACGTACATCGTCGTGCGGCGGTCCGGAAGTGGTTAATAGTATATTTACCAGACCAAGAGAAGTTCAGTGTTATTGTAACTATCAATAAATGATGTATTACATGCTGTTTATACTCACTCTGAGATTCATTTTCTGTATTCTGCAAAAAACCTGGTTGATCCTGCTGTTCTCTATCTCTACCTTCTGTTCATGTCCCCAATGCAGCTAGGGAGTTTGCAGCTGTGGTGGCAACTCTGCACATGCTCAGTTTTCAGTGAGTTTCTATGCTGATCATTTCCTCCCTATCACATCTGAGCAGCCCATGTGCCTATAGAGTCACACATGTGGGCGTATACACAGTGGTAAATGACAGCCTACTCCCTCCCTCCTTCTTACTCCATATCCAAAAACCTGCTTAACACAATGGGGGCAGGATATTATATCTTGGTTCACCTCCTTCTTATTCTAAGAAGTAGGCTGGAGGGGTATGACTGCCAGAAATCCACCCACACCATGTTATTTCCACAAAATAATAAAGATTTAATTTTAAATATACAGTATCTCACAAAAGTGAGAACAACCCCTCACATTTTTGTAAATATTTTATTATATCTTTTCATGTGACAACACTAAAGAAATGACACTTTGCTACAATGTAAAGTAGTGAGTGTACGGCTTGTATAACAGTTTAAATTTGCCGTTCCCTCAAAATAACTCAATACACAGCCATTAATGTCTAAACCACTGGCAACAAAAGTGAGAACACCCCTAAGTGAAAATGTCCAAATTGGGCCCAAAGTGTCAATATTTTGTGTGGTTACCATTATTTTCCATCACTGCCTTAACCCTCTTGGGCATGGAGTTCACCAGAGCTCTTCCACTCCTCCATGACAACATCACGGAGCTGGTGGATGTTAGAGACCTTGCACTCCTCCACCTTCTGTTTGATGATGCCTCACAGATGTTCATCAGAGTTTAGGTCTGGAGACATGCTTGGACAGTCCATCACCTTTACCCTCAGATTCTTTAGCAAGGCAGTGGTTATCTTGGAGCTGTGTTTGGGGTTGGTATCATGTTGGAATACTGCCCTACGGCCCAGTCTCCGAAGGGAAAGGATAATGCTCTGCTTCAGTATGTCACAGTACATGTTGGCATTCATGGTTCCCTCAATGAACTGTAGCTCCCCAGTGCCGGCAGCACTCATGCAGCCCCAGACCATGACACTCCCACCACCATGCTTGACTGTAGGCAAGATACACTTGTCTTGTACTCCTCACCTGGTTGCCGCCACACACGCTTGACACCTTCTGAACCAAATACTTTTATCTTGGTCTCATCAGACCCCAGGACATGGTTCCAGTTATCCATGTCCTTAGTCTGCTTGTCTTCAGCAAACTGCAGGCTTTCCTGTGCATCATTTTTAGAAGAGGCTTCCTTCTGGGACGACCATGCAGACCAATTTGATGCAGTGTGCAGCGTATGGTCTGAGCACTAACAGACTGACCCCCACCCCACCCCTTCAATCTCTGCAGCAGTGCTGGCAGCACTCATACGTCTGTTTCCCAAAGACAACCTCTGGATATGATGCTGAGCACGTGCACTCAACTCCTTTGGTTGTCCATGGCATGGCCTGTTCTGAGTAGAATCTGTCCTGTTAAACCGCTGTATGGTCTTGGCCACCGTGTTGCAGCTCAGTTTCAGGGTCTTGGCAATCTTCTTTTAGCCTAGGCCATCTTTGTGTAGAACAACAGTTCTTTTTTTCAGATCCTCAGAGAGTTGTTTGCCATGATGTGCCATGTTGAACTTCCAGTGACCAGTATGAGAAAGTGAGAGCGATAACACCAAATTTAACACACCTGCTCCTCATTCACACCCAAGACCTTGTAACACTAAAGAGTCACATGACACCGGGGAGGGAAAATGGCTAACTGGGCCCAATTTGGACATTTTCACTTAGGGGTGTACTCACATTTGTTGCCAGAGATTTAGACATTAATGGCTGTGTGTTGTTATTTTGAGGGGACAGCAAATTTACACTGTTATACAAGCTGGTCACTCACTTCTTTACATTGGAGCAAAGTGTCATTTCTTCAGTGTTGTCACATGAAATGATATAATTAAATTATTTTAAAAATGTGAGGGGTGTACTCACTTTTGTGAGATACTGTATATTTGTATGCCAATATAAGACAGTTTATTGATATTATTTATTTTTACTCAGTATTCCTGTAGCAAGGTCCCGGGTTCCCTTTGGTCTAATGAGAACCTCCAGAGTTAGGGAAAGCTGACATCCTTCTGTGTAGAGTGGGTTACAAGGCATGGTGGTGTAGTGCACGGTAGATTCATGGGCACCAGACACTTCTTGAATGCAAAGAGATTTATTTTCTCTTGAACAGAACTTAGAAGAGATGGTTAGGGCCAGGACACCCTGTAGTAGTTGTAATGGTAATTAGCAGACTCCGAGACTTCTATAGGTAGACAGCCATGCAGGGAAAGGCACCCAACAGGACACCACATCTGCATATGTAGGATTACTTTCTCCTATGGCAACAGTCTTATAACAGTTTCCAACATAAGTTGTAACAAACTTCTGTAACTGTACTTCCTCTACAATCACTTCTTGTAGCTCTTCACTCCACTGAGCTGCCAGTCTCTCTCACTAGACTTGCTGATCCACTGCCACTGGGTCTTTTGAGCTCTTCCAGCCTTCTCACTGAGTATCTTCCTCAAGCTTCACCCCTGTGTCCCTGCTGGGTCCTTAGCTTGGCACTCACAGATACTCCTCAAGCGTCACCCGACTGGCCTGCTCGGTCCCTGTCTTGGCAAGCATCACCTCCGCTGGCTGGGCCCCTGGCTTGACACCTGCTGAAGTTTCCCAATTCTTCACTGTCCCCGGTTGGTGAGAATACTGCTCCAGTACTTGCTTCAGCTACTCACTGTGGTCCCTGGTAATAAGATGGCTGGTCCCTTAGTCGCGACAGCTTCCCCTCTACCTCCGACCATGACAGGTTCTCCGGCCGGCAGAACCGTCACTTCTGGTTGGACTGCAAGCCGCAATCCCAACCCTACGCTGCTTTCTTGCTTCTGGATAGGCCCTCAGACAGCCTAGCAGCCACATGTCCCCGGGATAGGCCTCAGGCCCTGGCCTACCAGCCCGGGGCAGCACAACACACATCCACCCAGACAGCCGTCCAGGTGGCACAGAACCCCCATCACCTGACCTCACCCAAATAAATAGGCTCTCCCAGCAGGCCAAGGGACCCAAGAAGATCCTTGCCCATTGGCTGAGATACCCCATCTATTCCTAATCTGTCCTAGCATTGCCCTTATCTTATCTAATGCCACCAGATACCTGGCCATCTAGTGACAGAAGAGAGAAGTGCAGCAACTCCAGAATTAGGGTCGAATCAATTGATCTCCTATTAATTGGCCAGGGCAACTATACCTGCCAGGTAAATTCAAAAGCAGCCCTGCTTAAACATCAGGGTACTATATCACAAAGGCTTTTTTTTTTTTTTTTAATTATTTTGAACAAGTGACCAGCAGCAGAGGATTAGAAGGTCCTCCAGCTCATGTGTTCCTGTAGACAGGCTGGGAAAGAGCTGAGTCATGTGACAGCTGTATATCAGTTAGGAAAAATGTACTTAGATGTTTTTTCTTGTTTTTGTTTTAATAATTACAGTACCATCATCTACATACAGAAATAGAAGGGACAATGTACCGGTAAACACAATCTGTGTTCACCCTACCAATATGGCCTCCTCCACACACAGGGTGCAGAACAGCTTACGGTTAGTAAGTAATGGGAAGAGATCAGGTGCAGTGAGACCACAGGTAGTACTGGTGACTATTTAAAAAAAAAAAAAAAAGGGTGCTGTATTATTTTCATATCTTGAATTTTGTGCAATATAGCTTCGTGAAAATGTCATCTGGCGAAATGCAAAGAGGCGGGACTTCCGGTATACGTCACTTCCGGTATACGTAACTTCCGGTAACTGTAAAACAAGCTCCAGGAGTGAGCTGCATGTTTTCCCTCTTAATAATAGCGGCTGATTATATTGAGTGCTGGCACAATAAAATGTGAGTGGGCTACTGTTTTATTTGGATGCACTTTATTGAAATAAATACTGCACAATTTTTTTCTTGTCTGTGTTGGCTCATGGTGCTGTGGAGAGGAGCTGTGAAATAATACTAGGACACTGTGTGCCCTGGATGGTGGTGGAGTGAAGCAGTGGAGGTATTTGTGTACATAAAATGCATATTGTGACCCACTTATTTTTTTAAATCAGAAAAGAGTTTTTATTTTAACTTTCACAGTATATGGTATATGACATTTAGTATACAATAGCAAAACAGAAATGTAAAACGTTCGACTTTCTATAGTACACTGTCAATTGGTCCAGTGTATACAGATCCTTATAAGTGCTTTTTTTTAGTACCGTGTCATATAGTAAAATATTATAAGGAAAAAGGAACAGAAACAAAAAAGAAACAAACAGTTAATTAAACTCCCTCAGAACCCTGAGGGTGTGATATACCAGAACAAATACGTTACCCCGACCCACCAGGGTTTTCTGTATTCCCTTGGGATTGTACACGTCGCCAAGCATTGATAGATACTAATTCATATTTCACGTGACCCACTTATTGCATAAGAGGTCATGGTTATCCAGTGAGTGAGCACTTCTCACTTGAGACACTTGATCATGGATTTAATTATTGTATTCATATATTGGTGGAGCAATGCTCATAGTTGCCAACATTGTAAAAACATTTTTAGGGACACTTTTTTGGCTGTAGGCGGAGTCTTGTTATCAGAGGGCGTGGCATAGGGGAAAAGTAAAAATGCGGGTAAGAATGGGTATGGTTTACGCAAAATAGTGGGCATGTCTTAAATGGGCGTGGCTCAAAGGGGGTGTGGTTAGAGTCTGAGATGAATGAGGGATGGAGAGGGAAAGGGGGGGAGAGGGATGGAGGGAAAGCAGCCCAGATCCTCCACAACAATGGAAATATGTGTATTCTAGAAAGTTTAACAATCAGCAAAGATACTCCAAACACCTGGTGTTAGCACATCAATCATCCCGGCACCATGGTTGTTATGGTGTCAGTCGCAATGAGGGATGGAGAGGGAAAGGGGGGGAGAGGGATGGAGGGAAAGCAGCCCAGATCCTCCACAACAATGGAAATATGTGTATTCTAGAAAGTTTAACAATCAGCAAAGATACTCCAAACACCTGGTGTTAGCACATCAATCATCCCGGCACCATGGTTGTTATGGTGTCAGGATGATTGAAGTGCATTATTTCTATTATTACATTGTAATATAAAATGAAATCATTCAACTCAACATAATGTGGGATCCCTGAGCGTGTCACCTGCCACGTCGCCTGCCACCAGCCGTCGGTCCTTGCATCAGGTGTCCCAGCAGAGTTCGTCCTTGCATCAGGTGCCCCCAGCAGAGTCCGTCCTTGCATCAGGTGCCCCCAGAAGAGTCTGTCCTTGCATTAGGTGCCCCCAGCGGTGCCCCCCCTTACATCAGATGTCCCCAACGGAGCCCCCCTTACATCAGATGTCCCCAGCGGAGCCCCCCTTACATCAGATGTCCCCAGCGGAGCCCCCCTTACATCAGATGTCCCCAGCGGAGCCCCCCTCACACCAGGAGTCCCCAGCAGAGCCCCCCCTTACATCAGGGGTCTCCAGCGGAGCCCCCCTCACACAATGAGTCTCCAGCGGAGCCCCCCCTCACATCAGGAGTCCCCAGCGGAGCCCCCCCTCACATCAGGAGTCCCCAGCGGAGCCCCCCCTCACATCAGGAGTCCCCAGCGGAGCCCCCCTCACACAAGGAGTCCCCAGTGGAGCCCCCCCACATCAGGAGTCCCCAGCGGAGCCACCCCTCACATCAGGAGTCCCCATCAGCAGAGTCCTCTTTACATCTGTGTCCCCATCAGTCCTCCTTACATCTGGTGCCCCCCTGTGACATCCAGACTATACGGCCCCCCCGTGACATCCAGACTATACGGCCCCTCCCCCCCGTGACATCCAGACTATACACCCCCCGTGACATCCAGACTGGACCCCCCTGTGACACCCAGACTATACGGCCCCCCTGTGACATCCAGACTGGCCCCCCTGCGACATCCAGACCGGCCCCTCCCGTGACATCCAGACCGGCCCCCCCGTGACATCCAGACCAGCACCCCCCGTGACATCCAGACCAGCCCCCCCTGTGAAATCCAGACCGCCCCCCCCCGTGACATCCAGACCGGCCCCCCTGTGACATCCAGACCGCCCCCCCCCGTGAAATCCAGACTGCCCCCCCCCGTGATATCCAGACCGCCCCCCCTGTGACATCCAGGTCCGCGGCCGGCGGCGAAAATCGGGAAAAACTGAATTTCTCGGGACATCTCCCAGGAAACTATTAGATCGAGAAAAGGGTCTAAATCCCGGGAATGTCCCGTGAAATTCGGGACAGTTGGCAAGTATGATTGCTAAGGAAAATGGAAGGAGCACTTCAACACATTCATGTGGCTGTAGACTTTGATTTAGCCTTTTATTAGGAGCACTATAGGTATTATATGATTTAACACTGCATGCTTTTAATTGATGATTTGATAATAATACAGTGGGGTTGATTTACTAACTCTGGAGAGTGTGAAATCTGGTGCAGCTGTGTATGGTAGCCAATCAGCTTCTAACTTCAGCTTCTTTAGTTAAGCTTTGACAAAAATAAAACAAAAAAAAAAACCTGCAAGCTGATTGGTTTCTGTGCAAAGCTGCACTGGTTTTGACACTCTAGTTTTAGTAAATCAACCCCAGTGTCACTTGTTTATATTGCACAAAATTCACGGTGTAAACATAGCATTATATGGTCGATTTGAAAATAATATAGCGTCCCCTTTTTGAATTATTCAAAATTGAAATAACTGCTTTTGGGCAGCACGTTAGGGAGGCAGCTGGGTAATTAATTTTGTTATAGTTTATAGAACACATATTATTTGGTCCATACAGCAACAGCACCGGGACATATTGGTAATAATACTTGTGACTAGTCCTTTGTCAATTCCTTTCCACAGTTTATGTCCACTTTAACCGCTTCAGCCCCGGAAGATTCTACCCCCTTCCTGACCAGAGCACTTTTTGCGATTCGGCACTGCGTCGATTTAACTGACAATTGCACAGTCGTGCGACATTGCACCCAAACAAAATTGATGTCCTTTTTTTCCCACAAATAGAGCTTTCTTTTGGTGGTATTTGATCACCTCTGTGGTTTTTATTTTTTGCGCTATAAACAAAAAAAGAGCGACAATTTTCAAAAAAACACATTATTTTTTACTTTTTGCTAGAATAAATATCACCCAAAAATATATAAAGTAACAATTTTCTTTCCTCAGTTTAGGCCCATATGTATTCTTCTATTGTTTACACACACAGTTCCGGGTTCTCCGTGTGTCAGCGGCGATTGTAGGAGCCCGGCAGTGATCAAGACCGCCGGGCACTCGCATCGGCTTGGGGGGTGAGCAGGGGGGCGCGCGTTACATAATGTTGTTTCGCCTAGCCGTGGTATTCTGCCACAGTACAACTGCAGCGGCTGGTCGGCATGTGGTTAAAGTGACCCTGAGACTATACAGTACTGCACTTTGCCAGAACAGCCATGTTTGTAAAATAAGAATATAAATACTTTTCTTGATGTACACACTAGAGCTAGGCGATTTTCTCCAAAAAAAAAAAATCTGGGATTTTTAAAAAAAAAAACTCGATTCACAATTCGAATCGAGGTTTTTCTTTTTTTGATGGACACCGCGTTGGTCTTGAGGCCTCACCTAAAAACTCCTGCCCGCAGCTCCTCAGGACCGGCGCGGTGTCAGCGCCGGTCCTGGTGAAAAACAAAAAAAAAAAATCTAAAAAATCGATCTGCTGAAAATTTGAATCGATTTGACCTCTCGACTCAATTCAAGATTCAAATCGATTTTTTCCCCAGCCCTAGTACACACCGCTCAACACTCTAATGCCCCGTACACATGGTCGGATTTTCCGTCGCAAAATGTTCGATGGGAGCTTGTTGTCGGAAATTCCGACAGTGTATAGGCTCCATCGGACATTTTCCATCGGGAGCTTGCCTGATTGGGTGCCCCCAGAGCAAGCTGCTTGGTATAGGGCCATTGACAGGAGGGAGGGGCCAGGAGCTCCAGTGTGGGACCCCAGAAGAGGAGAATCCGGGCAAGGTAAGTATAACATGTTTGTTATTTTAGAAAAAAACAAAACAAGACTTTATTATCGCTTTAAGGAGATTATTGCTCTGCAGATCCTCAAGTCCATATTCCTCTCCAGCAAAGAGAACAGTGAATAGCTCCGTAATTACATCAGTGTATCTCACTTCAATTCTCATTAAATTAATGGTCAGAGGCAGCAGTGCCTTTGATCAGCGGACACCAACCAGTGGTCCGTGGACCACTGATGGTCCACGAGAAGATTTTGGTGGTCCCCAGGGGTTCTGCCACAAATCAACATTGTGGCAGATGTATACTGCCCAATGTTGTTTCCAGTGTTGTTCTCCATGTGCGCTGACAGGATTGACAGCGCGCATTGCTATGCCTTCTCTGTAGTTCCTGCTCCTGAGGGAGGGGCCAGGAGTAGTACAGAGAGCGGGAGGTGAAGAAGGAGGAGACTTCCAATGGCAGCTTGATCCCCATGACTAAGCTCAGAGGGACGAAGCTAAACATATTGGGGCGTGACCTGGCTGGAGTCGAGGCTGAGTTTGTCACTCTTAAATCGATCTTAGGGACTACACAAATGTGCGGCTACAGGGATCCCTTCCATTTGTACAAGCTCAAGCACATGGTTGGATAAGGTGGTGAGATCCAATGATGAGTCTGTGTAAGGCAGCAGTGTGATGCAGAGTGCGGGCAGAGAGTTGGAGCATTGTGTGTATAAGGCATGTAAAATTCATGTTTAGTGGTCTGCGGGATTCAAAATTGTGAGTTTAGTGGTCCATGAGGTCTGAAAGGTTAGCGACCACTACCTTAGATGATTTTACATTACAAATATACAGCTAACAACACTAACTCCTCAGGTTGTCACTCTTCTATTAAACTGATCTTATTAGGGACCCTGTTGGCAGAGCATTTATTTTTATACTGTAAAACCTTGGTTTGAGAGTAACTTGGTTTGAGAACGTTTTGCAAGACAAGCAAAATTCTTTAATAAATTTTGACTTGAAATACAAGCGATGTCTTGAGTAGCGTCATGTCACAACTGAGTATAAAAGAGAAGAGAGGCGCCTCTAAGTGTAGCAATATGGTTACCTTTAATGAAGGCACAACATTTAGCAACTCACATGGTTGATTATTAAAACAGGCCCATTTAAGTATGCAGGCATCCGGGTAAAGTTGTCCACAAAGACCGTCCTCCGCACTGCCATCAATGTAATCCCTTCCACACTGCGTTCCACGAGCGCTCCAAGCCTCGCTTTCAGATCGCTCTATTGCAGGGTAGTCTTCCCGGTCACCATTGCAGATTGACAGCGGTAAGAGTCGGCGGTGCAGAGGACGGTCTATGTGGACAGCTTTATCCTGGATGCCTGCATACTTAGATGAGCCTGTTTTAATCATCAACCATGTAAATTGCTAAATGTTGTACCTTCATTAAATGTAACCATATTGCTACACTTAGAAGCGCATCTCTTCTTTTTTTACCCTGTAGTTCCTGCTGGATTTTGCTTCTAATCCCCTTGTGGAGGCTGCCATTTGTGGATGGACATTTTATGGTCACACAATCTATCACATTGCTATAATCTTTTTATATGGACTATAAATTGAAGGACTTATGAATACATGGTTGTTGAACGAATTATCTGAGATTCCATTATTTCTAATGGGGAAATTTGCTTTGGTTACATGCATGTTTCCGGAACTAATTATGCTTGCAATCCAAGGTTTTACTGTATTATATAAGTGCTGAATGAAGTTTTTTTGAGGGGGGGGGGGGGGGTGGTAGAAGGGAGATTTCTGCCTGGGAATGGGCTTTAAATGGCTTGATTCAACACTTAGGCCTTATGCACACCGGACGTTATAAAAACGCCAATAACTTTAGCTGTAGAATGTCACATTAAAAGCACAAGGTTTTACTGTTTTATATAAGTGCTGAATGAGTTTATTTTTTAACAAAATAAGTGCTGAATTAGTTTTTTTTTTTTTTTTTTTGTGTGTGGGAGGGGGGGGGGGTGATGGTAGAAGGGAGATCTCTGCCTGGGAAAGGGCTTTAAATGGCTGGATTCAACCCTTAGGCCTTATGCACACTGGATGTTATAAAAACGCCAATAGATTTAGCTGTAGAATGTCACATTAAAAGCACAAGTTTTGCAGCGTTTTTGCATTAGTGTTTTTCAGCGTTTTGCATTCGTGTTTTCCGCGTTTTGCATTTTTTAGCAAAACTATACTCCCAGAACAGCTTATGGTTTCAAAAAATGCCTTTTCAGCATTATTTAGCGTTTTTCAGAGTAGTGCCCCATACACACGGTCGGACTTTGTTCAGACATTCCGACAACAAAATCCTAGGATTTTTTCCGACGGATGTTGGCTCAAACTTGTCTTGCATACACACGGTCACACAAAGTTGTCGGAAAATCCAATCGTTCTGAACACGGTGATGTAAAACACGTACGTCGGGACTATAAACGGGGCAGTGGCCAATAGCTTTCATCTCTTTATTTATTCTGAGCATGCGTGGCACTTTGTCCGTCGGATTTGTGTACACACGATCGGAATTTCCGACAACGGATTTTGTTGTCGGAAAATTTTATATCCTGCTCTCAAACTTTGTGTGTCGGAAAATCCGATGGAAAATGTGTGATGGAGCCCACAACAAGGTCCTATCACACATTTTCCGTTGGAAAATCCGAACGTGTGTACAGGGCATTATAGCGTTTTTACAGCTGAAACTTCAAACCCATTAGTTCTGGTGTTTTTTTCCAGCCAGAAAACACCCCTGCCAAAAAATGCTGATAACTGACAGTGGTCCTGGTTCATGGGGAGACACCTGCTTATGTACAAAAAAAAGTGATTGGACAGATTATACAGTATCTCACAAAAGTGAGCACACCCCTCACATTTTAGTAAATATTTTATTATACATTTTCATGCTACAGTACTGAAGGAATTACACTTGGCTACAATATAAAGTAGTGAGTGTACAGCTTGCATAACAATGTAACTCAACACACAGCCATTAACATCTAAACAGCTGGCAACAAAAGTGAGTAAACCCCTAAGTGAAAATGTCCAAATTGGGCCCAATTATCCACATGGTGTCATGTGACTCGTTAGCGTTACAAGGTCTCAGGTGTGATAAATTTGATGTTATCGCTCTCATTCTCTCATACTGGTCACTGGAAGTTCAACATGCACCTCATGGCAAACAACTCTCTGAGGATCTGAAAAAAAAGAATTGGTGATCTACATAAAGATGGCCTAGGCTATAAGAAGATTGCCAAGATTCTAAAACTGAGCTTCAGCACGGTGGCCAAGATCATACAGCGGTTAACAGGACAGGTTCCACTCAGAACAGGCCTCGCCATGGTCGACCAAAGAAGTTGAGTGCACGTGCTCAGCGTCATATACAGAGGTTGTCTTTGGGAAATAGACGTATGAGTGATGCCAGCATTGCTGCAGAGGTTGAAGGGGTGGGGGTCAGCCTGTCAGTGCTCAGACCAAGATGAACTTATTTGGTTCAGATGGTTTCAAGCGTGTGTGGCAGCAACCAGGTGAGGAGTACAAAGACAAGTGTATCTTGCCTACAGTCAAGTATGGTGGTGGGAGTGTCATGGTCTGGGGCTGCATGAGTGCTGCCGGCACTGGGGAGCTACAGTTCGTTGAGGGAACTGTAGCTCAATGAACTGAGCTCCCTTCGAAGACTGTCCTGCAGCCCAGTCTTCGAAGGGAGGGGATCATGTTCTGCTTCAGTATGTCACAGTACATGTTGGCATTCATGGTTCCCTCAATGAACTTTAGCTCCCCAGTGCCGGCAGCACTCATGCAGCCCCAGACCATGACACTCCCACCACCACCAAACTGTAGGCAAGACAGACTTGTCTTTGTACTCCTCACCTGGTTGCCGCCACACACGCTTGACACCATCTGAACCAATAAGGTTATCTTGGTCTCATCAGACCACAGGTCATGGGTAAAAGTGATGGACTGGCCAAGCATGTCTTTAGACCTAAACCCCATTGAGCATCTGTGGGGCATCCTCAAATGGAAGGTGGAGGAGCGCAAGGTCTCTAACATCCAGCATCTCCGTGATGTCGTCATGGAGGAGTGGAAGAGGACTCCAGTGGAAACCTGTGAAGCTCTGGTACACTCCATGCCCAAGAGGGTTAAGGCAGTGCTGGAAAATAATGGTGGCCACTAGGGATGAGCCGAACACCCCCCCGGTTCGGTTTGCACCAGAACCTGCGAATGGACCGAAAATTTGCACGCTAGAACCCCATTGAAGTCTATGGGACTCGAACGTTCGAAATCAAAAGTGCTAATTTTAAAGGCTAATTTGCATGGTATTGTCCTAAAAAGGGTTTGGGGACCCGAGTCCTGCCCCAGGGAACATGTATCAATGCAAAAAAAAAGTTTTAAAAAAGGCAGTTTTTTCGGGAGAAGTGATTTTAATGATGCTTAAAGTGAAAAAAAAAAAGTGAAATATTCCTTTAAATATCGTACCTGGGGGTGTCTATAGTATGCCTGTAAAGTGGCGCGTGTTTCCCGTGCAATGAACAGTCCCTGCACAAAATGACATTTTTAACCACTTAAGGACCAGCCTCGTTTTGAATTTTAGGTGTTTACATGTTTAAAACAGGTTTTTTTGCTAGAAAATTACTTAGAACCCCCAAACATTATATATGGTTTTTCTTCTAACACCCTAGAGAATAAAATGGCGGTCGTTGCAATACTTTTTTTTGCACCGTTTTTGCGCAGCAGTCTTAAAAGCACACTTTTTTTGGAAAAAATTCACTTTTTTGAATAAAAAAATAAGACAACAGTAAAGTTAGCCCAATTTTTTTTTATATTGTGAAATATAATGTTACGCCAAGTAAACTCCATAGGTGACGTTTAAAAAATTCTACAGGTTGCATATTTTGCGGTACAGAGTAGGTCTAGGGCTCTGCGGTACAGAGGAGGTCTAGGGCTCTCGCTCTACCGGTCGCTGCGATACCTCACATGTGTGGTTTGACCACTGTTTTCATATGAGGGCGCTACTCGCGTATGCGTTCGCTTCTGCGCGCGAGCTCGTCGGGACGGGGGGGTTTTAAAATTTTTTTTTTTAATTTTTATTATTTATTTTACAATATTTTAGTTATTTTTACACTGTTTAAAAAAAAAAAAATGGTGTCACTTTTATTCCTATTACAAGGAATGTAAACATCCCTTGTAATAGAAAAAAGCATGACAGGACCTCTTAAATATGAGATCTGGGGTCAAAAAGACCTCAGATCTCATATTTACACTAAAATGCAATAAAAAAAAAAGTCATTTAAAAAAATGACATTTGAAAAAATGTGCCTTTAAGAGGCGTGGACGGAAGTGACGTTTTGACGTCGCTTCCGCCCAGCAGTGTCATGGAGACGAGTGGGCGCCATCTTAGCCTCACTCGTCTCCAGATACACCACGAAGGAGGACGCGATCGCCTCCACCGATACCGACGGCTCCGGTAAGCGGTGGAGGGCACCGGATCACGGCGGGAGGGGGGGCCCTCTCCCGCCACCGATAAAAGTGATCTCGCGGCGAATCCGCTGCAGGGACCTTATCTGAAAGCCAGCCGCCGCACAAAAACAGGGATACCGGGGTTATGGCAGCTAGCTGCTATAACAACGATATCCGCCGCCAAAGTTTGGACGTACATCGTCGTGCGGCAGTCGGTAAGTGGTTAAAGGAATAAAAATCATTTAAAACTGCTTGCGGCTTTAATGTAATGTCTGGTTACGACAATATGGATAAAAATCAGTGAGACAAACAGCATGGGTACTCCCCCCAGTCCATTACCAGGCCCTTTGGGTCTTGTATGGATATTAAGGGGAACCCCGCACCCAAATTAAAAAAAGGAAAGGCGTGGGGCCCCCAGGCCCTATATACTCTGAACAGCAGTATACAGGTGGTGCAAACAAGACAAGGATTGTAGGTTTGTTGTTAAGTAGAATCTGTTTGTAATTTTGAACTGGTACATTTTTAAAGTGTAGCTCTGGCCAAAAAATCTATTTTTAAGCTTTTTGGAAAACATAGGGAAGGGTTATCACTCCTGTGACATTTGTTTTGCTATCTGTGCTCCTCTTTAGAAGATTTCACCTCACTTTCTGTCACAATGACAAATGTTTTTAGAAAATTTGGGGTTTTTAATGAAACAAGGATTGGTGATAAAGCATCAGTGGAAAGGAGAAACGTTTTTCCCATATTAACTCTTACAGGAGAGAATTTCCCTTCCTAGGGGTAGACTTCATCTCACTTCCTGTTGTCTCCTTCCCTTTGCGAGTAGGAGTCGTTTGTAGAAGAAGGCGCGAAGATCAAGAATAGGGGAGGGTATCTATAATTTAGGCGGCACAAGTCTCACCAGAGAAGAAACATTAACCCTGGATCAGGGCATTAAATTTGCCCCAAAAAAAGGTTTGAATAAATTTGAAACTTACACTGGTATCCAAAAGTTTGTCCGAAAGTTAAATATAAAGAAGTACTATGGCCAAAATCTGGTGGAGAAAATGGCAATGGATAATCGCTTCACACCATTAAGGAACAACTGTTTTTAACCCGCATATAGCAAACAATAAATACATTGATCTTTTTAAGAAATTGGTCACTACCGACTTGGAACAACTCCCGGTTAAGAAGATTCACGAACAGAAAGATATAAAGAAAGGTCTTAGAAGCTTAGAAAAAAGAAAAGATATTGTCATCCGCCCAGCGGATAAGGGAGGTGGTATAGTGGTATTATCCCTGGAACAATATAAGAAGGAGGTGGAAAGGATTCGAGAAGATAGAAGTACCTACCAGATATTGAAATCAGATCCTTCAAAACTTTATAAACAGGAATTGAAATCGGTTATGCTCTATGGGGTGGAGAAAGGTCTTCTTAATAAGCATGAGGAAGAATATTTGGTCCTTACAGCTAATAGGATTCCCGTTATCTATTATATTCCCAAAATTCATAAGGATAGACATAACCCCCTGGGTAGACCTATTGTAAGCGTGATTGATTCCCTAACCTCCCGATTAGGAGAATATATAGACATATATCTCCAACCTCTTGTTAAGGAAACTCACGCGTATCTTAAGGACACCAAACACACATTACAATTATTGAATGAATGTACCTCTAATGAAAGTTTGGTGATGGCAACTGGTGATGTGGCATCTCTCTATACCAGTATCGACCACCAAGGGGCCATGAGAGCAGTGAAATGGGCCCTAAAAAACAATAACAGGATGGAAAAGAAGCTACGTAAATTCATATTGAGATGTTTAAGCTTCTGTTTGGAAAATAACTTTTTCTGGTACCAGAATACTTTTTATTTACAAATTAAAGGCGTCGCGATAGGCGCTAAATTCGCCCCAAGCGTCGCCAATTTGTATATGGCCAGATGGGAGTCTGAAGGTATTTTGTACAATAGAGATCCCAATATTTTGCTCTATAGACGTTTCATAGACGATCTTCTGATCATATGGAAGGGAAATGAGGATCACCTGGCAGAAAAGCTTGAAATAAGGAACAACAATGATCAGAATATCAATCTGATATGGAACATCAGTAAAAGTGTGGTACACTTCCTGGATCTGGAAATTAGCAATACATCTCAAGGAATTGAAACAAAAACCTACTTTAAGGCGACAGATCGCAATTCATATATGAGTTATGAGTTGTCATTTCAGACCTTGGCTAGATAACATTCCTCGAGGCCAATACATGAGAATTAAGAAGAATTGCACACAGGTAGAAAATTTTGAAACACAATCTAATATGTTAACCACTATGTTCAAACAGAAAGGATACGGTGAGAATTTCCTGGAAAAGGAGAAAAATAAAATTAAGAATCTCAATAGGGAGGATTTACTCAAAGATTGCGTCAGACAAACTAGCACCAGCAATGATATGGGTACTTGTATTGTTCTGGACTACAATCTACAGAATAAAGACGTTGAGCGAATTATCCATAAATATTGGAACGTCTTAAAACAAGACGTCCATTTAAAAGGGAGTCTTTCAGAAAAACCTAGGATAGTATACAAGAAAGCACCTAGTCTACGTGACCTACTGGTGCACAATGTAGTAGAGCCTCCCCTTCCTAAACCCAAGTTGTTTTGGAATATGATAGGTTTCCACAGTTGTGGTCGCTGCTACAGTTGCACCAGAGTTCCTATTAATGTTAAGAAAGTAAAAGATTTTGTCAATCCACTCAACAACCACACATATACCATCAGGGACTTCATCTCTTGTGATACAGTTGGTGTAGTTTACGCGGTTAAGTGCCCATGTAATTTAATTTATGTTGGTAGAACGGTTAGGGCATTAAAAGAGGGTATTGAAGAACACGTGAGGAATATAAAAAAGGGGTTTGATAAGCATTTTTTATCTGTACATTTTAGAGATGTACACAACAAGAGTACAGTAGGGATGCAATTTTGGGGCATTGAGGCACCCAAACGTCACTGGAGGGGGTCCAATTATGTTAGGGAAATCAGCAGAAGAGAATCATGGTGGATACACCAGTTGGGCTCTTTGGCCCCTGGAGGGTTAAATAAAGATTTTGATCTTAGATGTTTTTTTAAGTAACCATTGAGCACATATATATATTTTATATATTCTTTATATATCCCAACATCATGTTACACCAGTATGACTACACACATAGGAATGGTGGAACCAAGGAGTATATACTGCCCCTTATTGGCTATATACAACCGCTTATGAGCATATCCTGTTAAAGTGGGTTTCCCATTTAAAAGAAAAAAAAAAAATTAAAAGTCAGCAGCTATAAATACTGCAGCTGCTGACTTTTAATTTTACACTTACCTGTCCCAGGGTCCAGCTATGCGCGGGATCGAAGCCCCGCTCGTCCCCCCCCCTCCGCTCGTCGGTGCCGGCATTTCAACTGTGGGCGCCTGTCTGTGGCTTCACAGCCGGCACCCACTGCGCATGCGCGCGCCGCGCCGCGCGCCGTCACTGGCCCCGCAATCATCTGGACAGGTCACCTGTCCCAGATGATTGACAAGAGGGAGGGTTTAGAGGCGATCTTCCTTCCTGCGCCGTGGGAAGTGACGTCAGGAGCCCAGGCACCGAAGGAGGCAGACTACGAGGGCCCACCTAGCAAGAGGCATTTAGAGGTGAGTAAAAAAAAAAAATTCTCCAAATTTTTTTTTTTATTTTTTTTTAAGAACTAAGAATTACTATTTTTTTTTTTTTGGGGGGGGGGGGGGTGGAACTCCACTTTAATATCCATATTGATAATACTATACTATAGGTTAGGTATACCTTTTTGTACTATATAAGATTTAACCAGTGTTTGCTAGCAATATACTGTTTTTATATTTTATTTTTTATTTTTTTATTTTTTTTTCTATTGTGGTTTTAAGTATATGTATTAAATTTTGATTATATATGCTCATATAGATGAGTTATTTTTCGTATGAGCTTTCGATTTTTATTTTTATCTTTAATTTTTAACCTCTTACATGTAATCCTATATTATACTGTCGTTTTGTAGATTTATTATGTTATATCTCTCACAGCAACTGGTTTACATAGGGGGTGCCGATCTAATCGTCCCACGTCTATCCTGAGTAGTTTAACGTAGTGATATCATCGTTAAATGTTTTTACTATATATATCAGGCAAAATGGGAAATCCACGGCTATTATCTTTTGCCATTTGTATCCATCTATTTTTGCATATAGACGTTTCCCCATAGAATCACATTGACTGCTTACTAGAGTGTCAGCAGGCCACAACAAAATTGCAGCGGAGAGGATATATTTATTGAAGGTTCACCGTCCAATCAAATCACCCCCCTGATGATGATACGAAATACCCCTTGTATCGAACACGCGTAAGGGAAGGGGACCGGACGGAACGTTATACATACAACCTGTTGGGAAAGATTAGCACGCCACCCCATACCGGCCGCTCTTGCCCGTTTGTTTCTGCTGTTTTAGTGTGGTGCCCTTAAGCGCCTTGTTACTGTGAGTACCCATTGTGGTATTTGTTTATGATTTTAATAAATTTAGTACATACTGCACCATGAAGTCCTTTTTGTGTTGAGATATTGAGGTACAAACGGGACTGCTGTGAGGAACAGAGGCACCAGTGCAAATCTATCCAGGACCCTGCATATAACATCAAACCCATAGAGGTTCTAAGGCGCATCCTGACCAAGCTTAATTGCAATGTCACACGCCCTAAGGTAAGGGGCTATCACCTGGGGGGGAGCACTTGTATGAGCACACAGCACTTTAGTTTGTGTTCACAATAACACATGAATGGATTGTGGAAGATCTGTGGACTGTTAATTTGATCATTGCACAGCAACACAGCACTGAATTGCATAGAATCACATGGATGCAACACCAAATCCCATGGATGCGTTTTTTTGTATTTTTTAACTTTTTATTGTTTGAACATTGCACTAACACCATATTGCATAGATGCAGCACTGAAATGCATGGATGCAATACTAATTTGGACTGTTAGTTTGATCATTGCACAGCAACACAGCACTGAATTACATAGAATCACATGGATGTAGCACCAAATCGCATGTGTGCGTTTTTTGTAGTTTTTAACTTTTTATTGTTTGAACATTGCACTAACAATATAGTGCATAGATGCAGCACTGAAAAGCATGGATGCAACACTAAATCGCATGGATGTTTGTTTTGAATTATCTATTAATGTTTGAAAATTGCACAAGCTTTGTGAAATATTTGCAATACACAGGCTGATTGGGGCACTTTTACCTATTTATTCATTCATTGAAGTTTATTGCACATTAATGTATAGTATTAATAGATTTTGTATATTTTGTATGTTAAGCACAATATCACTTTATTAATGATTTAGTGGAAATTTCTCACGTTTTTTTGATAAGCGCAGCGTGTGTACAGTTTGATTTAGGAGACATTTGTGAGTTGGATGTTTGAAAGTAGGGGCCTGCCCTATATACCCTGCAGAAATTATGGCCTTAGGTGTTGGTGTTGCAACAACACTGTAAGCCCTCACAGGGCCCTGCTGTGAAATATTAGATCAAGAATTGTAATTACATGCCCCTATTGAACAGGGGCAGAAAAATTGGGCCTTTGGTGATGGTGGTGCTGGTGCCACAACACTGTAAGTCCTCACAGTTACTCTTGGTGGGCACTGGAACGGGCCCTGCTGTGAAATATTAGATCAAGAATTGTAATTACATGCACCTGTTGAACAGGGGCAGAAAAATTGGGCCTTTGGTGGTGGTGGTGATGCTGGTGCCACAACACTAAGTTCTCACAGTTACTCTTGGTGGGCACTGGAACGGGCCCTGCTGTGAAATATTAGATCAAGAATTGTAATTACATGCACCTGTTCAACAGGGGCAGAAAAATTGGGCCTTTGGTGGTGGTGGTGCTGGTGCCACAACACTGTAAGTCCTCACGGTTACTCTTGGTGGGCGCTGGAATGGGCCCTGCTGTGAAATATTAGATCAAGAATTGTAATTACATGCACCTGCTTAACAGGGGCAGAAAAAATTGGGCCTTTGGTGGTGGTGGTGCTGGTGCCACAACACTGTAAGTCCTCACAGTTACTCTTGGTGGGCGCTGAAACTGGCCCTGCTGTGAAATATTAGATCAAGAATTGTAATTACATGTCCCTGTTGAACAGGGACAGAAAAATTGGGCCTTAGGCACTGGTGCCACAACACTGCAACCCCTCACAGATACTCTAGTTGGAGCACAGGAACAAGCCCTGCTGCAAAGAATTGCATCAAAAATTGTAATTACACGCCCCTGTTAAACAGGGGCTGGAAAATTGGGCCTTAGGCACTGGTGCTGGTGCCACAACACTGCAACCCCTCACAGATACTCTAGTTGGAGCACTGGAAAAAGCTCTGCTGCAAAGAATTGCATCAAAAATTGTAATTACATGCCCCTCTTAAACAGGGGCTGAAAAATTGGTCCTCAGGCACTGGTGCTGGTGCCACAACACTGCAACCCCTCACAGATACTCTAGTTGGAGCACAGTAACGAGCCCTGCTGCAAAGAATTGCATCAAAAATTGTAATTACACTCCCTTGTTAAACAGGGGCTGAAAAATTGGGCCTTAGCCACTGGTGGCGGTGCCCAGAAACAAAAATATTTTTACAAGCTATCAGCATGATCATTGAGGAGGAAGAGGATAGTCACTCAGCATAACAGGATAGTCAGTCAGCATCAGCATAGGCAGTCTTGAAGGGATCTGACATTTCAAAAAAATGTATTCAGTTACATCAGCATCAGGTGCTTGGTATCTGGTGGTGATCCAAGACTGATTCATTTTTATGAAGGTCAGTCGATCGACCGAGTCGGTGGACAGGCGCACCCTTTGATCGGTTACAAAGCCTCCAGCAGCACTGAATGTGCGTTCCGAAAGAACACTGGATGCAGGACAGGCCAGTAGCTCAATTGCATACTGTGCAAGCTTTGGCCAGAGATCCATCCTCAAGACCCAGTAACCCAGAGGATTTTTGGTGGGAAAGGTGTCCAAGTCTTGCCCCTAGGTATTCCTGCACCATGTAAAACAGACGCTGGCGATGGTTGCTGGAACCGATCATACCTTGGGGCTGCGGACTAAAAAATTGTCTGAACGCATCGGTCAGACGGCCACCTTCTCCACCGCTCCTTCTTTGACTGACCGAAGCCTTGGCAACACGTTGTCCAGGAACAGGAGTTTGTAACCTCCCAGTCTCTGGGAACATGTTGCACAGACCTTTCTGCAAGGCCTCCCGAAGATGTTTCATCCTCTGCTCCCTCTGCGACGGCAAGAGAAGGTCCTTCCGCAGGCTTTGCAGGATCAGGGAGGCCATGCAGCATAGCTTTGCTGAGGCATTCGGTCCAGAGTCCTCTGGGTCACTAAGGACGACATGATCTGCAGCCACCTTCTCCCAGCCACGTACAAGTCCATGGGTTTCTTGGGATTGTAAATGATCCCTTAAATACTGCTGCTGATGCTAAGTGCCAGGCTCCACCTCCATGCTGACACAATCCTCCTCCTCCTCGTCCTCTTCCTGTGTGATCGGCGGGCACTCAAGAACACTGTCTGGATAAAGGGGGCCTTGAAAGCTAAGGAAGTCCTCCTCTTCCTGCCTCTGTTCTGCCTCAAGTGCCCTGTCCATTATTCCATGCAGCGTGTGCTCCAAAAGGTGGACAAGGGGGACAGTATCACTGATGCATGCACTGTCACTGCTCACCTTCCTCGTGGCCTCAAATAGTGACAGGACAGTGCATGCATCCCTGATCATGGCCCACTGGATTTGAAAAAAAACAAGCTCCCCTGACCCTGTCCTGGTGCCATAGTCGCACAGGTACTCATTGATGGCCCTCTGCTGCATGTGCAGCTGCTGCAGCATGGCCAGGTTGAGTTCCACCTGGTGGGCATGTCACAGATTAGGCGGTTCTTGGGCAGGTTAATTTCCTTTTGGAGGTCTGCCAGCCGAGCACTGGCATTGTATGACCGGCGGAAATGCACACAGACTTTCCTGGCCTGCCTCAGGACATCCTGTAAGCCCAGGTACCTGCCCAAGAACCGCTGCACCACCAAGTTAAGGATGTGAGCCAAACAGGGCACATGGGTCAGTTGTCCCTGTCAGAGGGCGGAAAGGAGGTTGGTGCCATTGTCGCAAACCACCATTCCTGGCTTAAGTTGGCGTGGCGTCAGCCACCTCTGAACCTGCCCCTGCAGAGCTGACAGAATCTCTGCCCCAGTGTGGCTCCTGTCCCCCAAGCACACCAGCTCAAGCACCACATGGCATCTTCTGGCCTGCGTACTTGCGTAGCCCCTTGAACGCCTACGGAGCACGCTGGTTCCGAGGACAAAGCACAGGAAGAGGTCATGGAGGAAGAAGAAGAGGAGGGGATGGAGGATAGAGGTGTGTCAGAATCACCAGTAGTGGCATTTTGGAGGCGTGGTGGCGGAACAACATCCAACACTACTGCACCTTGTCCTGCATCCTTCCCAGCTTCCAGCAGAGTCACCCAATGCGCCGTGAAACTTAGGTAACATCCCTGTTCATTCCTGCTGGACCATGAGTCAGTGGTAATATGCACCTTACCGCTGACCGCCCTGTCCAGCGAGCCCAAGACATTGCCTTCCACATGCCGGTAGAGAGCCGGAATCGCCTTCCCTGAGAAAAAGTGGCTTTGGGAACCTGCCACTGAGGAACTGCACATTCCACAAACTCACAGAAGGGGGCAGAGTCTACCAACTGAAAAGATAGCAGTTGAAGTGCTAGCAATTTTGCCAAGCTAGCATTCAACCACTGGGCATGTGGATGGCTGGGAGCGAACTTCTTTCTGCGGTGCAGCAGCTGGGGCAGGGAAATTTGCCTGGCACAATCTGATGTCGATGTACCGATAGCAGATTGCCCGCAAGTACTTGGCTGTGACACACCTAATTCTACACCTTCATTCCTCTCAGTGCAGGTCTCAGAGAGGACCGAAGGTATAGTGGGGTTGGAGATCCCAGCTGATGAGGAGCAAGGAGAGGTCCTCTTTGTTATTTGGTGTGGATCTTTTAGGTACGCTTGCCAACGAACTGCATGGCAGGTCAACATATGTCTGGTCAAGCATGTGGTGCCCAAGCGGGAGATGTTTTGGCCACGCGAGATACGCTTGAGACATATGTTGCAAATAGCAGCGGTGTGATCTGATGCACTCATCTCAAAAAAGGCCCACACCAAAGAACTTGGTGTGGGCAAAGACAGCAGCGCCCTGCACATGCGGAGCTCTGCGGTGTGATGCAGTCAGTGTGCTGCCCTTAGCCTGGCCCCTGGAGGGCATCCTGTCTCGTTGGTGATGTGCCTTCTCCCCCTCCTCTCTCCTATCAGGCACCCACATGGAGTCAGTGACCTCATCATCCCCTCCCTCCTCATCATTGGAGCAAACCTGGCAGTATGCTGCAGCAGGGGGAACATAACTGCCAGATTGCTGCCCTTCTTGGGCACCCCCTCTGTCTGGGCTCACGTTACTGCCTTCCTCTAACTGAGTACCATCATTGAAGCCTTCAAAACACTGGGCATCCTCCTGGAGCATGTACCCAACACTGTGGTCAAACAGTTCGGGGGACTCCTCAGGAGGACATGGTGGGGCTAGGGAAGGAGTCACTGATGCCATGGAGCCAAGGGAAGAGGCCGCGTTGGCAGCTGCTTTGCCAGACAAAGTACCCTGAGCCTGGGTGAGAGAGGATGAGGACGGCTTGGTCATCCACTCGACCAAGTCTTCAGCATGTTGCGGCTCAACACGGCCAGCTGCTGAAAAAAAGGCCAAGCGTGTCCCATGGCCACGTGCTGATGAGAATGCACCGTGTCCACGACCAGCACTGTTGCCTCTAGACACAGAGCCTGCTTGCCCTCTTTTATTGGCTTGTGACTGTTTGCCTCTCCTTGTTGGCCTTCCAGACATACTATTGACCTGCAGTGCGATGTAGCTGCACAAAACTGGGATATATATATATATATATATATATATATATATATATATATATATATATACACCGATTATACTGCAGCTAGCAGAATCAACTGCCTGCCTGTAGTATTATTATTATGAGAACACCTGCACTTGTCTTCAGGTAGCTATACTGTAGGTGCAACTGTGCAGGGTACACAGTACAGTAACTGGAAATACATCAAGAGCCTACTCAAGCACCTGGCTTCAGGTAGCTATACTGTAGGGGCAACTGTGCAGGGTACACAGTACACTAACTGGAAATACTTCAAGAGCCTACACAAGCACCTGGCTTCAGGTAGCTATACTGTAGGTGCAACTGTGCAGGGTACACAGTACAGTAACTGGAAATACGTCAAGAGCCTACACAAGCACCTGGCTTCAGGTAGCTATACTGTAGGTGCAACTGTGCAGGGTACACAGTACAGTAACTGGAAATACGTCAAGAGCCTACACAAGCACCTGGCTTCAGGTAGCTATACTGTAGGTGCAACTGTGCAGGGTACACAGTACAGTAACTGGAAATACGTCAGGAGCCTACAGAAGCACCTGGCTTCAGGTAGCTATACTGTAGGTGCAACTGTGCAGGGTACACAGTACACTAACTGGATATACTGTAAAAACACCTGCCTACCTGCCTACCTGTCAGTATATTAGGAAGAGAAAAACAGGATCTAGCTAAACTGAATACAGTATATATATATATATATATATATATATAAACACCTGGGATGTGTGTGTATATATATATATATATATATATATATACACAATACACTGTAAGTGCAGCTAACTGACTCAACGTGCCTACTCTATCTAACTTAAATCAAATGACACTGTCTCTCTGTCTATCTCTCTCCAGTCTCCACCGCAACACACTACACAAGGCCGCCACGGAGGCGGCCTTATATAGTGTGGGGCGTGTACTAAACCCCCTCAGCCATAATTGGCCAAAGCCTCCTTGGCCACTCGAATTTGGCACGAACGGCCCATATCGTTCGTAATTCGGCGAACGACCGAACACACAATGTTCGAGTCGAACATGCGTTCGATTCCAACACGAAGCTCATCCCTAGTGGCCACACAAAACTTTGACACTTTGGGACAAAATTGGACATTTTCACTTAGGGGTGTACTCACTTTTGTTGCCAGTGGTTTAGACATTCATGGCTGTGTGTCGAGTTATTTTGAGGGGACAGCAAATTTACACTGTTATACAAGCTGTACACTTACTACTTTACATTGTAGCAAAGTTTCATTACTTCAGTGTTGTCACATGAAAAGATATAATAAAAAATTAACAAAAATGTGAGGGTACTCACTTTTTGTGAGATACTGTTTATGAGATCTTGTTTCTGTAGGTTGAGCTGGGTATTTTTATTTATGAACCCGACAACCAACTTCGTCTGTGGGCGTTCTGGTAAACCAAAGGTAGGACAGAGATGACGCAAAGATCAATTAAACTGTATGTAATAAACTTTGCCCATGGCTACATGATATATACAGATAATGGAGAAAGGAGAATAATAGTAGTGCATGCCCTACTTTCAGCTCTCCCTTCCTTGACATCTTTTTTGACTTGTGGTTGTGGGTACATGAGTCTGGTACTACTTAACAATTTTTTTGTGCAATCCTGTCTCATCTTTGGTTCCAAAAAAATGGACTAAAAAGTATTCTAAGGTACTTGTGTGCTCAGTACTCCTAATGCTGGTCATTTCTTTAGAGCAACTTGTCAAATATGCTTGTGGTGGAATTCACGTCTTTTAGAGACTTTCAGTTTCTGGTAGATGTTGGAAAGTTTCTTATATCTCTTGGGGACTCCATTGGTGAGATCTCTGTGCTTAAAGTGGAAGTAAAGGCAAATATAAGTCTGCATACCATTTGTAAAAGAGATCAGAGTAAATGTATTTTGTTTAATCAGCTTTGGTATGTTCATGTGATCAAGAAGCTACACCACCTCTTGTCAGGGAGCACGCAACAACAGGGAAGCATTCACAGAGCCAGCTTCCATTGCTCCAGCTGCTTCCATTGCAAGCAGCTGCTTGATCGCACAGGGGAGCTTCAGCTTTCTGATCGCATGACTAAAGCAAAGCTAGTTTGAAAAAAAAAAAGGTATTTACACTGATCACTTTTACCAATGGTATGCAGCATATGTTTGAGAAATGGGGAGGCAAAAATTTTTAAGTAGAGTTAACATTAGCATTTACTTGCACGTTACTGGGTCTTTATGCTTGTTGTGGCCATTATGAAACATGTCTCAATGTCGCAACTGGGTTTTTACTGTATTATGTGATATACCATCAATTCATCATACATATGGCTGAAAGCATAAAAAATCGATTTCTGTGATTCTTAGTCCATGCAACAAATGAAAAAATACAATGGGAAAAGAAAAATGTACAGTCCAGCACCCCCAAGTGCAATAATTGATCACCTACATTAGCTTCTTCAAGTGACCTGTGCACCTCCACCAACCAGATGAAAAACCTGCTCACCTGAAGCAAACGCAAAACAGGCTCACCTGTATCATCCAAATGCCAGTAATCACACATTTGGTAGACCCTCCACAGTTCTCCTCAGACTCAGGATGTATAAACCCTTCGGTTCCAACTGAGTGAGCCAATGAGGAAGGAGAGGGGGCGGGGCAGAGCAGCGACTCCGCTTGTGAATGGACAGCTTGGGTGCGGGCACTCGGCAGGAGGGAGGGGCCAGGAGCGTGGCGGGGGACTCGAGAAAAGGAGAATCTGGGGCTGCTTTGTGCAAAACCACTGCACAGAGCAGGTAAGTATGACTTGTTTGTTTTTTTTGTTTTTTTTTTAAAACAAGCCTTTAATATCACTTTCAAGAAGACTGGGAATAGATATGTCTGAGAAAGTTATGAGAGTTAAAGGTTATTCCACATATGTAGTGACCTTTATATTGGCACTGGCCAATAGAGTTGAGTGAACAGTTCAAGCCAAGCGAAAGTTCGGCCCAAACATCACCTGTTCATCTGCTCGGCAAACACCCAAATTTGCGGGGCACTCAGCGTGCTGTTCACTCGCCAAGCTCCCCACAATGCACTGCATGCTGCACTGTGCATTGTAAGCCCTGATTGGGCAAAGCTTTGCCCCAACATGTGCGTTATGTACTGTTCAGTCTCTCGCTGCAGCAGAGCCAAACCATGTGGCACTATGCTTTGAATGTATTGTTATTTACCATTTGTAGTAATGCATATGAATTTGAAGTCAGTGCACATTCTTTCTGGCCTCTGAAGTGTGCGTACCTTGTCCCAGAAGGACATGATTTTTGTGTCTATTTCTGTCCTTGTTGCATGCTCATATTGTGGTGACCTAAGCATAAAAATATTGCTGTCCATCTGAATATGTTGATCGCATTCTGTGCACATGATGTTTAATATTGTGAATAGGCAAGGGCATGCTGACTCCTCCACAGACTGTGGAGTCCTATTGATTATAGGTTTTTTCTTAGCCACTTTACTCAAAATAAAAATCTTTACTCAAATTCTTTCTCAATGTGTGTTTACAGGATTCAAAATTAATAGAAGGAGAGACCGTTTTCAAAGAGATTTGAATGATGAGGCAGAGTGTGCAAGCGGTTCCGGAGCTACCACAAAGAAGAAACTCAGTCTTCTTCAAAATGTTGTCCATCCTAAGGAAAGTCATGGACGTTAGATCATAAGTGACGTTTGGATGTTCCATCTAGAGAGTGAAAAAAGTAGGTCTCCATATAGTAAGGTTTTGTGACCAAATCTTCCTCCTTTTTATTGTAGTACATCATCAAACGTCTCAGAGTGTAAGGAGAACACTGAAAATAATGAGACAGAAGCAGTGCCGGGAGGTGAGCAAGCCACGCAAGAGGGAGAAGGCCAGTCCCAGTCTGTGGATGAGACAGCACATCCAAGCCCTACTCAAAGATCCGTACATGTAAGCAAACTATTGATTACTAAGCTTTATCTGATGTACACCAAGGCATCATTGCATTTCCCAATCTGCATATTTTCTACAGGTTAGTCATGACAGGCCAACAACATCACAATCCTCGCAGCGTGGCGAAAAGCCTGAAAATCTAGAGATCCTGCATGGACGAGATGACCTCCTTTAAAAGACAGGAGAGTAAGGATCCATTCTGTGATCCAGATAACTAAAATGAGTCCTTCCTGAAGACAATTTATCATACACTTCAAAAAGCACCAGCAGAGAGGCAGATGGAGATACATATGGGTATATTAAATAATGTGGGGGAATGTGTTAGAGCTACCGAGTCAGGAATGCCATTGCCCACTATTAGCCAGTATGAACCCCCTCAGAGATCATACTGTCAATATTCGTATGAGTCCCCATGCCGTCCGGCCCACCCATATCTACCACCCTTTCCACAGACCCCTGTGCATTTATACAGCTCAATGCACAATACCCAGAGCCTTCTTATGTAAGTTCCTCTCCTGCTCATTCCTCACAGGGAACATATCCTCCGATTGTAAACACTAGCTAAAATTCTGCCAATGTTTCTCAAGCTAATAGCCAAACCAGCTCTGGTTCTTCTTCCCAACCTTCTACTTCATTTTCCCCATCCCCCACCTCTTTTTATGAGGATTTGTAACCTGGTTTTTATGTTAAATTAAGAATTTTTTGAAAGTTTGCATCTTTTATGCTTTGTTAAAACTTTGAAAAATAAAAAAAAAAGTTAGGTGAAAAAACCTTTATTTTAAACGGGTTATGCAGAATAATAAAACTAAAACTGTTTTGAACATATCATGTGCTTTTGTGTCTTTTTATGCTATCAAAACACAATTAAATGTCCAAAAATCGCAAACAGTAATTTCATATGCCATCTTAGGACATATTTGTACAATTATTGAAATTTGAACTGCAATACATATATTGATATTGCCATGGAACATCTCCAGGTGGAGATAGAAAGTAGTCGGCAAATTGTTCCCGCATGGCAATGTAGAATCTCCTTGCACGTACTCTGCTGTACTGTATGGAGAGCATGTGGAACTCTTCCCCTTCCTCAATGTGGATGTCTTCCTTATCCCGGACAATATTATGAGGAATGCAGCAGGCCTGAATTACTAACTCAGCATTCTTAAGACTAAGTTGCAACGGTGTTTGGAAAAAACGCCATTTACTGGACAATATGCCAAATGTAGATTCAATGAGGCGTCTTGCGCGGCTCAGCCGATAGTTAAAGATCCTCTTGTCGGCCAGATTACTTCTGGCATAAGGCCTAAGCAGGTATTGAGAAGGTGCAAAGGCCTCATCTGCAACAAGCACGAAAGGCAGGTCTGGTCCTTCAGTTCCAGGCAGAGGCTGATCAGATGGTATGCCCTTTGTGCAGTCTTTGACCCATTACAGACTCACAGAACACTCTGGAATCAAAACTGCTGCCATATGCCCCAATGTCCACAGCGATACGTTTATAATTGCTATCACAGATAGCCATGAGGACCAATGAAAAATATTTCCTGTAATTATGAAATCTGGACCTGGAACGTGGAGGCTTTTGGATATGGATATGCTTTCCATCAAGGGCTCCGATACAATTTTGCTCGATTCCAAAATCCATCTGCTATTCTTCGCCACATGTTTCCATCTGGTAACGGCATCACTGATGGACACAGCTCTTCACATATTGCGAAGCAGGTATCATTGCACTATCTCCGAAATAGTTGAAATGCCCAGTAAAAAACAATGGTTTAAAGAGGTATAGGACTGGTCAGTTGCAAGAAACCTAGAAAAAAATTGAACATCTTTTTAGCTTTTTAAGTAAAACAACATTCTACTGGCACATAAATGGATTTATTATCTATACATACTGTATATACACACACACACACACACACACTAGACTAGGGCTAGGCAACCTCGGCACGCCAAATGTTTTGAAACTACAAATTCCATCATGCCTCTGCCTCTAGGAGTCATGCCTGTGATTGTCAGGGTTTTGCAATGCCTCATGGGACTTGTAGTTTTACCACAGCTGGAGGGCCAAGGTTGCCAACCCCTGCAGTAGACCAACAAAAAAATGACAATTGATAAATAAATGACTTCTTATCTCAAGGTCACTAAGAGACATTCACCTGCAGGTACACACCTTCCCATGTTGGTATGTCTCCGCTGCAGCCATGGGTGCATCTGGTCCAGTAAGTAGTCGAACGTGGCTACGGTCATCCTGGTGAAGTTGAAAAACTTTGTGGGATACTGTCGGAGATGAGCGCAGTGCAGAGCCACAAAACCTTCTGAAGGTCACTTCAGTAGCATGGGGTGGGTCCCAAATCTACATCTCCTAGCCACAATCTGCTTCTTCTTGCTATCCTTTCTCCACATATAGGCAAATATGACAAACAATATCACGCTGTCCCAAAAATTGTTGGAATCCATCGCACAATGCAGATAGCACACACACAAGGACAAGGACAAAGGAAGGACACAGCAAGGACAAGTCACTCACTGAAAACTGCAATGCAGCATGGGAGGAGCAATGCTTTCTGGGTAATGTCATCAAAACCACAGAAACTGCTGTAAACAGATCGAAACGGATGCAAAAACGGATGTAAACGGATAAACTAATGGATGTAAACGGATGTTAACGGAACAGAAGACGGATGAAAACAGAGATTAACGGAAGACGGATGCAGCAACGGATAAGAACTAATACATTTTTTACGTGGCTAAACTGACAGTGCCCGTGTGAATGAGGCCACAAGAGTCAGAGAATAGTATCCACATTAGCATGTGAGGGCCTAAGCCTATGAACTCCAGCCTGAAGTGTGGCAAAGATCATTCGAATTTTTCATTAAAAGGCAGACGACCCATGGTGCACCTTGACAGGCCCATGTGTGCGAGGGGTCTTCAAAAAGTTTCTGCACTTTTATATTTTTGTAGAAAACGGTGAGGGTGGGAGGAATAGTAATTGGTTGTGTCTGAGAGTTTTATGTGACTAGTCTGTCTTGCAAGCCTGCTGAATTTGCAGTTTAATATAAGAGTTGTCATGCTGTAGTGAAGATGACTGCAAAACATATAAAAAAAAAAGTGTGTAAACGTTTTGAGGAACCCGTATAATGTTAAGGGTTTTGGTGGTATTGTCTCTCACCTCTCTGGTGAGCATAAAGCCTAATTGGTCTAAGTGAATTACTTTTTATAGATGAGGTAAGAGATGAAGGTACATATTTTAGCTATAGTGCAGTTTATACACAAAGATGGTGACAATAATCATATGTTAATTTACTTTTTTTCAGTTAGCATAATTGGAGTTTTGTTTATGAGAGAGAGAGGAAAGGAGTTGTGGTCAGGAGAGGAGCCAAGATGTTTTTTTCTGGTCTGTCCTTTGAGGCCCAGCATCCTTCCTTCTGCTACTAGCTTCAATACGCTGTTATGAACATTAAGGAAGAACATTACTGACTGCCTTGTCAGTAAAGAGTTAAAAGTGTTTGCTAAGATGAGCAATGTTCAAACACTTCCCCTGTGTTGCAGAGCTAGAGAGGAAGGAGTGGTTTCTCACATCTTATCTGACTACACTTACAGGAGATTAGGAGAAATGAAAGCTCACACTAGGGTCATGACAGAAAACGTTTTATATGTTGGTATTATTATTCTTTAATTATATATATTAACTTAGGTCTAAATTACATATATATTCTGACTCCCCTAATCAATTGTTTAATTGGTTGTGGCTACAAACTAGTTTAATACAGTATAATAGGGGCCCACTGTTGTACCTCACACAATTTATTGTACCAGGCAAGAAATGCATCTAAAATTCATCAGAAGAATGTATTAGTTACAGAAATTTTAAGGCCACTTTCATCTTTCCTCTTTTACAGGAAAATAATAAATACACATATAATTGTAGGAGAAGAATATGCATGTATTTATTTATTTTTGCTTAGGAGCTTGCAAAGCATTGCGTGGTTCAAAAGGTAGAGTTAGCCTTTAAGAATTGAATGTTCTTTGGGGAGTTTTGCATATGTAATAACACAAGACCAAAAGTATCAAAGAACTGCAACAATTTTTGTCTATAAAATTTCTGTCTTGTACTAATTGTGATAAATGTTTGAGGAAAGGCCAGAGAGCCTGGGAAATGCACATTTAAAGGGAAGCAGAATTTGTGTTCTTCCCTTCTATTATCCCATTTGTTTCTTTGTTAGTCGTCTGAAATAAACACACATAGCATAGAATAATAATATTTTATGTACACTGATTTAAGATACAATAGCAGTGGCTTGTTGGGTTGATAGTTGAAATCCAGTCTTGACCTCAGAGTATTAAAGAAGAACCTCATTTAAAAAGTAGGCTATAATGTGAAGCAGTTGAAACCGCTAAATACAGCTTGTATAATATTTGCTTTATTTCCTTGCAGAAAGATAGCTGTTAAATCGGAACTTCAATCATTTTTTTCATCTTTCCAGCTATTAAATCCACTGCAATTGTTGTTTTAACTTTGAATAGTAAAACATTTTTTTTCTGCCAGTAAATACCTTATACAGCCCACTTCCTGTTTCTTGTCTGGTAAAAAGCCTAGGCTTATGACATCATGCACAGCTCTCTCTCTCTCACTCTTGTGAGAGTTTGCCAGGAAGGGAGTGGGGATGAGTCATAAGAGGGCCAGTGGGAGCTGCAGAGCTGGAGGTGTGCCTCTGTGTGTCTGTATAAATCCAGGAAGTGAACAGGCAGCAGCTTCAGCTGCCCACAGTTAAAATGGATGCAGCCAGACTCAGTGGAGGGCGATACCTGCAGCATATTTGGCAAGTACAGAATCACAGTATATATAAAATAATATGCAACGTGGTTGGAGGGAAGCCTCAGAATGGCAAAGATGTTTTTATTACAAATTATGTGAGCAGACTGCAGTTCCTTTTTAATATTCTACTTTGGTTTAGTGCATATTTTCCCTCCTCTATTGCATTATGGCTATTGACAGCACAGCTTATGTAGCAAAGCTTACTGAAAACTTGTATTGAAACCACTTTTCTATGTGATTTCTGGCAGTCATGGAACATCATAAAAAGCAAGTTGAACAAAAAGGGTTGTTTTTCTTTTAATTAAAAGGTGGCTATGTTACCTATTTATGGGCTCCATTCACAAAAACATCTCGCATGTGGTATGTAGGTGTTCAGACACATTTTCGCTAAATACCGCATGTGATCCTGAAACTGTCAATTCACTATACAGTTCTGCGGTACTTACAGCAAAATGCTAAAAAACGCTTAGTAAAAAGCGCATGAACAGGGGTGCATGCAGTAATTAAGTAGTGATTGAGGCATGCAGTATTTATGGAAAGTGTACTGGTTGTTACGGAGTGGGCAGACAACCCATTCCTTAAAGTAGATGTAAACCCGATTCATGAAATTTGAGCTGGGAACATATATCTGCAGCGTTTTGTTATCACTCTTCAAAACACTATGTCCCAATAGCTGTCTCCTGCTCTGTTCTTCTGTTATCAGCTTGATAACTCCTGACAAGTTTTCCGTCACATATGATAAAAGCAGCCTGAGTTTTGTGTGGGAGGATGCTATAAATAGATTAGCACTGAGAGCTGAAAGATTCAACGAACAGAGCTGAAAGTCTCCTACCTATGAGGAGAGGGGGTGTGTGCCTTTCCTCCAGTCAGCTGTCTTGGCTGTATGCCCAGGCTTCACTGCAGTGCTAACCAGGAAGAGAAAATTTCCTAACACGATGTGCACTTTTTAAACAGTGTATAAAGCTGAAGACAGCAGATATCCATGATAACTTATGTAGGAGACTTTGTGTCATCTCTGTGTATCATCTGAGGCTGTTCACTTCACTGGGTATATGTGAGAGTTTACATCCACTTTAACAACCAGTAAACAACATGGCGGCCACCCACTCCTTAGCGGGTTTCCCGCTGACAGCTGAATGTAAAAAAATGAATTGCCGGCAAAAAAAATTAAGAAAAAAAACCAGCATGCCCCCCCACTCTATGCAAGTTAGGAAAGGAGGAGGGACGAGAGAGCGCCCCCCCAAAACCATACCAGGTCACATGCCCTCAACATTGGGGCTCTGCCCCACTCCAAAGCACCTTGTCCCATATTGGGGACAAGGGCCTCTTCCCCACAACCCTGACCGGTTGCTGTGGGGGGTGGCTTATCAAAATTTGGAAGCCCCCTTTAACAAGAGGGTCCCCAGATCCCGCCCCCCCCCCCAATATGTATGAGTATGGGCTACTCATTCACCAAAAAAAGTGTAGTAAAAAAAAACAGTAGGCACTTTTTGACAAGTCCTTTATTTAAAAAAACAATAATTAAAATGAAAAAGTCCCCTGGTGTAGATCCATCATCAATCATGATGCCCGCTGCTGCCGTCACCGCCTGCCAGAGAAAAATAGCTCCACTCCCCTCGAAGGCTCTCGCCGTCTACCAGCTCCACTGTCTGACAGTTTTTAAATAATGCTAATAAAGGGGATGTGCCAATCGGTGACATCACTCTGTAGCACCGCCCCCTTGTGATGTCACCAACTGGGGGCATGCTGGGTGACATCACAAAGGACAGTGCCACCTGGTAACATCACCAGGTGGCACTGCCCCTTAGTTATTTAAGAGCTGTCAGAAGGCCGAGCTGGCAGAGGGGGAGGGGATTTTTTTTGTTTGGTTCGGCATGGACAGTGGCGGTGGGTATCGTGATTGCCGATGGATCTATACTGGGGACATTTTTTAAAATGTTTGTTTTTTTAAATAAAAGACTTGTCAAAAACTGCCTACTGTCTTTATTTTACACTATTTTATTTATTATAAATTACCACAGGCTTTCAATACTATTTTAGTAGTGCATTTTAGTGAATGCCAAAAAAACGTGCGGTATGTTACCGCATACTTGGATGCGGTAAGATAGCGCTTTGTGAATGGAGCCCTATATTAATGTAGCCAGGAGCTGGCTTTTATGCCTGCAACTCAGAAACATATTGCCGTGTTATTCATGTGGGGTTGGCTCCCTCTAATGTTGGCTGGACTCTGTGTCATTTCCTTTTTCTTGTGACAAAACTCAGAGCAAAGCATTGTGGGATGTGTAGTTCAGAACGCTGAAGTTTCCATTCCAGCGGGACTGGCTTGAACTACAACATCCAGAGTGCTGGGAATAGAAGAACAGACTGCTGGGAGAGGATATAAAGGTCTGGAGTGGCCTGCATGGCTCTCTTGGGACGCCTGATTGACACTGCTAGTAGGAGGTCTGTGTGACAGTGAGCTGCTGTGATTCGCAGCCTACACAGCGGGGAGATACTCAGAGGGACCTCTGTGGTAGCATCGCTTCTCCCCTACAGTGGATCGGAGGTTGTTCCAGCGATGCTTCATCAACTACATCGTTGCCAGCTGCAAATGTGTTCCTAAAAAGGTATATAGAACTGAATGGGACTTTAATTGTGCCTCTAAGAAGTATAAATAGATGAAAAACAATTAATAAAAAAATACAGTATTTTATTTTATTCAGTATAAAAACAGTTAATAATACATTACAGTTAATACGGTTGAAATGGATTCAGGGTGTGCAAATCCCCGATTTTAACAGAGTTATGGCCTATGCGTTTCGTGGACGAGGCCTTTCAGAATGGCACAATGTGATCACGTGTAGATTCTACAAATAGAACATCAATTAATATTGCATAGATTTATAAAGTTACATCAGTGAGGGCTAGAGACATTGATGCATAAATTTATACAAAGGTACGTGTTTAATGAGAAATTGTTAACAAACAGAAAAAAAATACTAAACAGATCTAGATGTTTTATAAAGTATTCAACAGACAAATATATCTGCATTATCAGTCCACTAGGGGTGTGTATGGCGATGCTAGTCAACGTGTGATGTTAAGCAGTGATCAACTCTATACTGTTAAATGTTTAAACAGGTAATGCTGTTATTTTATATAAGAAGGGAAAGAGAATGTATATATTGTATATATGTGTATATGTATGTGTATATATATATATATATATATATATATATATATGTCATATTATTCTATCAAAAAGTTTTTTCCCCACTCACCCGGGAACTGTATTTGGAGGGTACCGGCTCAGAGGAACAATGTGAGGCCTTTGTGCTCATAGGAATACTCCAACCCCAACCCTCCTCAACCGAGAGGAAAAAGGGCAGGCCCCTATATATGCAGATGAAAGAGCATGGTAAACTAAATGGTTGAAAGATGATAATAGTAATAATAGACACCTCCAAAGACAAATGGAGGTGTCAACCATAACTGAGGAAAGCAGAACAGAGTAGATGTGAGTATGTGGGGAGTGACAGGGGACAAACAGCAAGAAAGTGAAAACAGTGAAAAAAAGGGAGGGAGGGAGGGAGGGGAAAGAAAAGTCGGGGAGAGGGAAAGAGGGAGCAGAGAGGGAAGGGGGGAGGGGGAAGAGACAAGAAGAGGGATGTGGAAAAGGGGGGAGGAGGAGTGGGGGAGGGAGAAAAGGGGGGGGGAGTGGGAGAGGGGAGGGAGAGGGGAGGGGGGAAAAGGGGGGGCAGGGAGGGGAAGGAGGGAGAGAGGGAAAGGTAAAAAGGGGGGGAGGGGGAAAGAAGGGAAGGGAAAGGAGGGGTGGGGTGGGAAGGAGGGAGAGAAGGACAGAAGGAAGGGTAAAGAAAGGGGGGGAAGGGGAGAAGGGAAAGGGGGAGGGAAAGGATGAAGAGAGGGAAAAAAGGAAAGGTAAAAAAAGGGGGGGAAGGGGGAGGGGAGAGAGGAGGAGGAAGAGAAAAGAGGGGGAAAAGAGAGAAAGAAATAGAGAAAGGTGATGTAGATCAACAAACTGAATATTCATGGTACTTGCTTACCAAGTGGTTGTGTAGAGATATACACTAAATTTAAATGAAAAATGAGAAATATAAGTGTAATCCTGGAAAACAGAAAGATTTTTGTTGCTTGGATAGTTGTTTTCCTTTTAAGGAGAAGGGGGAGTGTATCACTGAGTCTTGAAAGGACTGTCAGAGAAGAGGCATCCCAGAGTGGAAAGAAAAAGACTGGGACAGGGTCAAGCCCATCTCAGCACTGATGCCGTGGGGTTCGCATGCCAAGCAATGCATGCAGGAAACACCCCGGTCTGTGTCCTCTCCTATTCCCTCTAGGATGTAAAAAGGGGAGGGATGCGTGTCCCTCTCTAACACCGATTGGGATGAATCGGTCAAAGGAAGAAAAGATCCCGCAATGTAGGGAGGAGGCGGGACTTGGACGGCATAGCATTAAGCCAGGACTGGCTTGGAAGAGCCTGGGCTGGCAACGCTGCGCTTCTCATAAAAAAGGGGGTGACAAGCCACATAACCGCCCACCCTGTGGCGGCAAGTGGTTAGTGTCCCCAGGTGGAAAAATTTATGGGAGCGCCTCTGGGGGACATGGTGAAACACCATGTCCTCAGGAAGTGAAGAGACACGAGCGAGGCCAAAAGGACCCCCGTGCTGGGAGTCGCTCCAAAACAGGTGATCGCGGGTGAGATATGGGGAAACATCAAAACGCACAAAAATTTAAAATCCATGCGATCAAAAAACAGAACAATTGGATAATAATCATAAACATAGTTGACACCTCTCTGAGGAGGATGTATAGTATAATTTACTGTGTAGGTAGATCACTGCCACCGCACACGTCCACAATATAACCGCATATTAAAACAACAATACAGAGCAAATCGCATGTAAATGTTCGCATCAAGGATGGACATATGCATTGTTTGGTATATCTCACAAAATTAACATTGCAGCTTACGGCTACTATTAATCGGAGAGTGGGGGTAAAGGAGTGGGAGTAAATGGAGGTTGTAGTTTTGAATTTTACAGTTACAAAAAAGGGACATAGCTAATGGCATCATTCATTCCAGGTGGAGAGGTTGCCCTCAGTTTAAAGATCCATCTGCAAAATGTTTTAAACAGGGGAATTGGCGCTGTCCAGCTAAATGTACATATATGGTGAATTCATACAAAAAAACAAAAAACAAACGTACGTATATGCAATATATAATAAGGCTATTATTAATATTGTGCATATGACCAATGAATTGCGGGGGCTGAGGTATATCAAAGTGCAGACAATACCCCCAGCAAATGTAATGTAATAAGGTGCAATGTGCTCCTAAAGTATATGTATATGTGCCAATATCTCAATATATACCAAATGTCAATATGTATATAGGAATGTGCAAAGTGCAAACAATACACCCAACAAATGTAGTGTAATAAAGTGCAACGTGCTCCTAAAGTATATGTATATGTGCCAATATCTCAATGTATACCAAATATCAGTATGTATATAGGAATGTGCCCAAAGGTTGAGAAAGGGCAAAAAAGCAAGAAATCCAGAATACAAGCAATTATGGCAATAAAAACAAACAATTTTAGCAATAAAAAATCCCCAGCATATGTGCATAAAAGGTCCAAAAAACAATTTCTTGGAGAGTGAAAAACAATGTGTGTAGAGAAAACAAAAAATCTATAAAAAGTGAGTGTCCAAAATCAAAGTCCTAAAGTGTATCCTTCTGGTGAAGAAAAACGTGGTCTCAGCATTAACTGGTGTTGTCCCCGTTCTTCACTGCACCCCCACTCGTGCTTACACTCACCGGACTGCCTAACCGCTGCAGGGGTAAAAGGCATATGTAGAAAATCCTACGATGGCGAATCCAGGAAGCGGTCCTCCATCCGGGGGTGCTCTATCCTTCTCTGATATTGTAGTTTCCCCAATAATAAACATCCATATGAAGTGAGGAAAGAAAAAACTTCATAGCGTGAATCCGAATAATTGGAGTTTATTATTAAAGATATGATAAAAATAGTTAAAACCAGTGATAACTATTTTTTAACTATTTTTATCATATTTAACTATTTTCATCATATTTTTAACTATTTTTATCATATTTTTAATAATTAACTCCAATTATTCGGATTCACGCTATGAAGTTTTTTCTTTCCTCACTTCATATGGATGTTTATTATTGGGGAAACTACAATATCAGAGCAGAGATTTTCAGGTTATAGAAAAAAATGGGAGAACCCCAAAGCAATTCTTCAAAAAGGACAGACCGGTGAAATGCTACTTATCATTTATTGATTATCCAAAATATATTAAACAATTACAAAAATAGTGAAAAAAGCTACAACTATCTCCAACACATAATTAAAAAGACTTATGCCCCGTACACACGGTCGGACTTTGTTCGGACATTCCGACAACAAAATCCTAGGATTTTTTCCGACGGATGTTGGCTCAAACTTGTTTTGCGTACACACGGTCGCACAAAGTTGTTGGAATTTCCGATTGCCAACAACGCAGTGACGTCAGCCACGTACGACGAGACTAGAAAAGGCCAGTTCAGAACCAAGTGCGGCACCCTTTGGGCTCCTTTTGCTAATCTCGTGTTAGTAAAAGTTTGGTGAGAGACGATTCACGCTTTTTCAGACTCGTGGCTTTCAGATCGTTTTCTGCGGTTCAGTTTGTGCTTGTGGGTTTGTATCTGCTCTTCAGTGCGTGCAAGCAAGTTCCGCGTGACTTTAAGTAGTCATTGTGTTCTTGTTCGTTCGTTACTGTTTTTCAGGTCGCTCTTCACAGGCCTTGCTGTTCTTCAGTGCGTTCTGTTACCTCGTTCTGAGCAGCCGACCGTTTTCTAGCCATGTTTCGTATACGTACTCCTCGTAGAGTTCGTGCTGTGCGGGGGCTTGGTGTTGGGGTCCTGACCTTGACACAAGTCCAGTCCATGAACAGGGTGGGGAGGAGTTCATGGACCAAGAATTGGTTGCTTCAGCGTGACCAGTTCTGTCATATGCCTTTGCTCCGTGAGATCCGTGAGAATAATCCTGATGATTTCAGGAACTTTCTCCGGATGACGGACCCCGTATTTTACTGTTTGTTGGCTTCGCTGACCCCCTATATCAGCAGGCAGGATACCTGCATGAGGCAAGCCATCACTCCGGAGCAGAGGCTGGTCGCTACCCTGCGGTACTTGGCGACAGGGAGAAGCCTGCAGGACCTCAAGTTCTCGACAGGCATCTCCCCCCAGGCTCTGGGGATCATTATCCCAGAGACCTGTTCTGCCATCATACAGGTCCTGCAGAAGGAGTATATGAAGGTAAGATTTTTATCCTTTAATATCACATTTTATTGTATTTAATGTTTGCTAAGATATTGTATATCTTTCCTCATTCCCTAATTACCATGATTGGAATATGCTGTGAATGTCCCCTTTGTCCTCATTCATGCAGGATTTTTATGTAATTATTTTTTTAGGTCCTTCATACAGATTGGCCTTCAATAACCTCCCCAGCATGTTCTCCTGCCCCTATAGTCACCTCATGTAGTCACTTAACAATGTATTTTGTCAGCTCCATAGTAGTGCTTTACCCCAAACACCCCCTAAAATGTTTCGAAATGTGATTTTTGCTTTAAATTTAGGCAGAGTGCCAGAGGCTTTTTTTTGTGATGTCCCCAAATCATTTTTAGTAACCCTCCCTCCCCCCAACTGCTAAGTCAGCTGATCCCAATTCTCTATCTATCCTCAATCATCTATCTGCTGACTTTGCCAAACCCATACACACTACACCCATCTCTTTACTGATCAGATGTATGGCTGAATTCCCCAAAGCATGTAGTACAAGGGCCTGCCTGTATACTTTCCAATGATAGTGTTTAAAGTTTTTGTATTATATTATTATCTTGATAGGTAATATCATAATGTCCAAATGTCCTCAAATGTGTACAGTGTGTATTTATATCTTTGTATTATGACACTTCTTACCTGTCCAGTGGGCTGCCAATAGTGTAACTAAGGAGGGGCTGTTCAAAGTAATACCCTGTATTTAGGCATTCATCTCTCAATGAAGTGAAGAGGGTTACCTGTCCAAGATTCCACCCCCCCTATAATGTTAGAAATGGCCCATGAGAGGGGGGGGAATATGATAGGTGTACCTTATACTTTGGTGTTAATTTTCCCTTAATAAATGCTATCTGGAGGTTGGCCAAGAATGTTTGTGCCTAATCTGCTTGCCATGTTTATGTGCAAAAATAGTAATTTATTTTTGGTTTCCTCAACAGTTTCCTTCCACGCCACAGGAATGGCAGACTGTGGCCTCCCACTTTGCCCAGCGGTGGGACTTTCCTAACTGCGGAGGGGCAATTGATGGGAAACACGTCCACATCGTCCCACCACCCAACTTGGGGTCGTACTATTTAAACTATAAGGGGTTCAATAGTATTGTGATGTTGGCAGTGGTGTCGGCTAATTACGACTTCTTGTATGTGGACGTGGGGAAGAATGGCTGGATGTCCGATGGTGGAGTCATCGCCCAGACGGAGTTCTACAGGCGTCTCCAGAATGGCAGCTTGGACTTGCCACCTCCAGAGGACAATGTGGAAGGACTCCCATTCGTCTTCGTTGCGGATGAAGCATTTGCGCTGGGGGACCATCTTATGCGGCCATTCCCGATGAGGACCCTCACCCCGGAACAAAGGGTTTTTAATTACCGGCTGGCCAGAGCCAGAAGAGTGGTGGAGAACACATTTGGAATCATGGCCAGCCGGTTCCGCCTATTTCTGACACCCATCCATATGGCGGAGTATAAACGTAATCATCTAATCCTGGCGTGCTGTGTTCTCCATAACTTTTTACGCCAACATTCTGCCAACTATGCTGGCTCAGTTGGGCCTGAGGCTGGAAATCTACATGATACAACCCTGACGGCGCTTGAAAGTGGCCATTCTGGCTTGCCCTCCCTGAGTGCCCGTGATGTCCGGTTAAGATACCTTGAGTTCTTTGTGAGTAGGGGGGCCATCAATATGCCAGACAATTTGTGAAGCATTTATCAAATAAAAAGAAAAATTTAATCTTTGGTGACATTTACTGCTTGTGTTTGTTTTAGCTGACAGCAATGTGTGGAGTCGTGAAAATTTAGTGATTGTGTAACCTTATACAAAGCACTGTTTGCTGTTATTTACTAAAGGCGTAGACACTTTTTATACTACAAGTGCTCTTGAAACTGCACTGAAACTGCACTTGTAGTGCAAAGAGGATTTGCCCTTAGGAAATAACCACCATTTTCTCAGAAAACAGCAATTACATCACCACAAAAGTGTTGTAGCGTTGAGACAATAATGCACACATTCTTGATTAACAAACTTTTTAATACCTGCACAATCACATGTGCATTTAGAAACGGTTTTTAAAACAAACCAACATGTTTGTTGTATAACAATTTTTGGGGTGGCATTATCAAAAATAGAAATGTCCATTTACGATAAAACAGGCCTGTGTAAAACCAACAAGAAACACAAAAAACTTGAACTTACAAAGTTCACATATGGTAAAACTTGAAGGCAATATCAGACATGAGTATTTAGAAACTGTGTTTGATATTGCGTTCAGATGGGGTGAAGTCACCCCTTGAAAAGCCAAATTTGGAAGATGCACACCAATTTACGAATGTACACATGTGCTAGCTGCCATCACGGGGGATCAAGGGACGTGTTTTGGGGGAGCAACCCCTTCCTCACAGCTACTTTATTTTTGAGGAAGGGGTTGCACCCCCAAAACGCGTCCATTGATCTCCCGTAATGGCAGATAGCACATGTTGGCACACTGTGTGCATCCTCCAAATTTGGCTTTTCGAAACATCGCTCAAAAATTTAAAAGATTGTAGCACACAAAAAAAGATATTGATTTCGTGGGGTTTTAAATTTGCCCCAAAACATCAATGATGTTATTATTTTTTTGAATCACATCATTGATTTTTTTCTTGAGGTTTTCCAATTCTAAATTACACCCCATGATCTCCCCCGATCAGAATCTGGGCACTTTCTGATGTGAAAGGATCTCGATCCACAACATCACGATCACCTAAAAAGAGAGAAACCAAACAAAAACAGGTATCAAAAAACTGCCAGCATCCATCTCTTACCTGAGTCTGTGGTCGCAGACACTCACCTGTTGTGGTGCCAATTTCCACCACATCTTCTTCCTCCTCCTGCTCAGCTTGGGTTGGGGGTATTTCACCTTCTTCCAGAGGTGGGGGGTCTCTGGTCTCCTCGGATGAGGGGTGTCCTCCGAGTCTTTTCTCCCCTATGTAAAACAAAAATGGTATAATTAGCACACAGATATTTGATGGCAGAACTATAAATAGGAAACATTGCTTGGAAGTGGGGTACAATTGTCAATTTTAGTAGAGTTCCAAGATGTAGGTTTTTTAGTGTCCTTTGTCAACCTGCAATACTTTACCTGTTTTGTACAAGCTTCACAGATGGAGCCCCCCCATAGTATACACTGGAGCACCTGTGTGCCCCCCCTAAAAAAAGGGTGTTCTTGTGTCCCACACTAGTGCTCCAGTGTCCAGATGTGAAAACAGCTGCTGAGTGTCCTCTCCTTACACAGAATCTAGTTTGCATTTCATTCTAGTAACCCATCTACACAACCAAATATTTTGCATCCAAGTAGGCCCTAAAAAATGAAGGAAAAATGCATATGGCCTAAACAATGGTGTTTTATAGGCCAAAAGAAAAATGTTTGATACGAACGAATAATGGGCCCATGAACATTAAAATTTACATTTTAAACTGTACAACACTTAAGAAAAGCATATGGAGCAGCACGAACGTAATAAAGACAAAAAGAATAGGAACACAGCACAACTACTTACTTTTTTCTCCGGATCTTTCTGTACTGCTCGGGCTCTCTTAATTTCAGGTCCGACCACCGCTTCCTGAGCTGATCTTTCGATCGTCATTCCCCCGAAATTCCTGTGCAGACTTTTGACCACTTTCGCAATGATCTTGGCCTTTCTGATATTGGGGTTGGGGTAAGGTCCATACTTTCCATCATAGTCGGCCTTCTTCAGGATGTCGACCATCTCCAACATCTCCCCAAAGGACGTATTTGTGGCCTTAAATCTTCTCCTTCTGGATCGGAACGTGTCCGGATCCGGGCTTTCCTCCTTCTCCTCCTCGTTCCTGTAATTAGCACGCACCTGCTCTGACTCTGCCATGTGCTCTTCACCCACTGCGCCGAACGAAAAGGGGCGGGGAATCGACTAGAAAGAACGTCAGGGGCAGGCGGAGTTACATGCATGCGCAGTGTGTATAAAGCGTACCACACATGCGTATTACGTACGATCTGTGAGCGGAGGAAGGAGCATTGGAGGCGCCGATCGTAAGAACGAAGGTAAGAGACATACTTGTGCCTATACTGCTTCTACATTGAGGCCTATATTGTAACAAGTTTAGTAGAGTTTGGCCTGACATTAGGGTTTGTCTTGTGTTGTGTCTTGCAGTGAAAATGGATATCTTGAATGATACAGACTTCATGGCAATATTCATTGACATGTTCAGGGAGCTGCCTTGTCTGTGGGAGATCAACCACCCACATTACAGGAACCAAACAAAGAGGAAGGCAGCGCTGGATCAATTGTTGGAAATTGTGAAGCAGGTGATCCCCGCGGCAGACATCACATATTTGAAGATCTTAATTGGTGGCCTGAGGAGCACATATGTAAGGGAGCGCCAGAAAGTCCAGGATTCGCAGAGATCTGGAGCAGCAGATGACATCTATGTCCCCAGGATGTGGTACTATGACAGGCTGCATTTTCTGGCAGGTCAGACTGAACCCAGGTCATCACTCTCCAGTCTTCCTTCCACGCTTCCTTCCCCCCCAGCTGAGGCTTCTGACGCCCAACCTGGGCCTTCCAGGCAACAACATGTGGAGGAGCCCAGCTTGAGCCAGGTATAACATTCCTCTAAATATTGCTGGTTGTCCAATCAATGATGTTAACTAGATGTTAGTTTGGAGTACTAATTTATGATTGTGATAGATGATGCAAAAACTAAAACCATGTCCCTTTTTCATACACAGGGAAGTCTCAGCCAGGAGGTGGCCGGGCCGAGCCGGCTGCCTGATCTGCAGGTCCCTCCCCAACACCTGGAAAGAGAAAGTGGCAGGAGGAGGAGTGCCCTAGAGGAGGCTGCCATAGGCCTCTTTTGGAGGGCTACAGAGGCCCTGGGAGCACCACACACCGTGGAGGATGACTTCGCTGCCATCATTGCCTCTAAAATGCAGAGGATGGAGGAGGGACAACAACTCATATGTGAGTCGTTAATATTGGAGGCTCTTAATAAGGGGATGAGGGCCCAAATTACATCTGATACACACCTTTGTGAACTCACACATGGTCCTCCTCCTCCTCCTGCAGGTCCTCCTCCTCCTCCTCCTTCTCCTCCAGGTCCTCCTAGTCCTCCTTCTCCTCCAGGTCCTACTCCTCCTCCTGCCACATCTCCAACAGCAGAGCCACAGCCCAGAATGAAGCGTGGAAGGAAGACCAGAAAGTGAGGACCCTGGATCCAGTCTGGTCGGCCAAAAGATGCAGCCTCTTGTGGTACCACAGCCTGGGGACACAGATGTCATCTGCTGCTTTCCGGATCTCTGGGACTTCTGGACCAGACTGCCCTCCCTTACATATGGACTCCTCAGGCCACCAATTTTTATGTTCAAGAATTGATGTCTGCCCTGGGGGTCCCAGGCTTCGCTAATTTCTCCTGTTTATCCAGCGTTGCCTCCCTCTTTGTTTGGTTCTGAGCCCTTAATAAAGGATTTTTGGTTTGAATTATACTTGCCTATGTGTGTTTTACTTCAAAAAGGACAGTTTGTTTGTGAGGATTCAGGTACATTACAAATATACAATGTGAAATTAAAAAGGGACACCAACAACAAACAATCTCCTTGAGATTAAATAATAAAAGATAATAATGGTGTTGTGGTAACTTGACACACAAAACACACACAAAAATAGTCTGAAGTAAAACTAAAAATAACATTAAACAAAGATCAGCCTTTGAAAAACTACTAACATAAAATCAGAAAGAAAAATGGCTTTAAATCAAAAAAAAAAAAAAAAAAAATTTTTGTACGATGTGACAAATAACAATATATTCAGGGAATCCCAAGGAAAAAAAAATACGTTTGTAAGAAGTGTGTGTAAATGTGAGCAGCAAAACTACTTAATTCTTGTCACATTATAAAGAAGAAGAGAGTGCGCTGTATTAAACCATTTTTAACATTGCAGCGTGACGAAAGTGCTGTATCCATTGCGAACGCTAATTTTACCAGACCGAGCTGTTCCGTGTCGGAATTTTTTTTGAGCATGCGTGTGCGTCGGAACAGGCCACACACGGTCGGAATTGACGCGATCGGATTTTGTTGTCGGAAAATTTTATATCCTGCTCTCAAACTTTGTGTGTCGGAAAATCCGATGGAAAATGTCCGATGGAGCCCACACACGGTCGGAATTTCTGACGACACGCTCCGATCGGACATTTTCCATCGGAAAATCCGACCGTGTGTACGGGGCATTAACGTCTAGATGAGACACAGGTGGCCTCCATTCCTAGATCATACCATTCATATCCCTTACTGACACACACACACAGGCAAACTAGAACCGATCCTCGGATCGGATTGTTGGAATAGCATCCTTTAAACACTGTTGAATAAATGTAGATGGAAAAGGTTACTTTTCATAGGAAATATTAGTGAAATGTTCATTAAGGACATTCAAGGAGAGGGGGTTTAGAAAAAAACAAGTGCTTGTGCAGTGTGGAAACTTCCTCGATAGTTAGCCACTATAGACACTGTGTTTAAAGTCCGTATTGTAACAAGTAACCTTTTCCATCTACTTTTATTCAACAGTGTTTAAAGTTGCCTGTGTGTGTGTGTCAGTGAGGGATATGAATGGTATGATCTAGGAATGGTGGCCACCTGTGTCTCATCTAGACGTTAAGTCTTTTTAATTATGTGTTGGAGATAGTTGTAGCTTTTTTCACTATTTTTGTAATTGTTTAATATATTTTGGATAATCAATAAATGATAAGTAGCATTTCACCAGTCTGTCCTTTTTGAAGAATTGCTTTGGGGTTCTCCCATTTTTTTTTATATGTTGATATGTAATATTCAGAGGACAACCACCCCTAGAGGTCTCCAGTGGATTCATAGGATACCTCAGGCTGACAGTGGAACCGGACCCCTATAAACGGGTGAGGCGGGTTTTGGCCTCAATTTTTCACCCTATGGAACCGGTGCTAACTTTGGATGAGCCCCAGCTCCCTTTTCTTTTTCTTTGTTATAAGAGATTTTCAGGTAACTACTGGAATGCCCTGAGAGTGAATGGTGGGAAGGGGATGAGAGCTGCACTGTATTTGCAAAAGTGAAGATTGGCATCAAAGTGCCCCAATTTTCAGGGTTCCGGTGGTGCTTCAGCAGCTCTCTAAAGATATATGCTGGAACTTGTAAACTTGTAGGTGCCTGCTTTATTTCTTTACTGTTCATTTCATTAGTTTATGTTCTTGACAGGTTCACTTCAAAGGAAAGGTGTTCTAAGAAATATGTAGGCTGCCATGACTGACGTCCTAAAAACTGCCTGGTGCCAGACTCTTAGGAAATAATTCCGGTCCAAGACATCCCTTCCTCATCAGATCAATGCCCCTGCTAACAAGGTCAGATTCAGCTTTTATCCTATAAGTCTTTATGTCATTACAGGCTGTACAAGGGGGACGCTATGTCTCAAGCTGGCCATACACTGATCGAAATTCAGCCAGTCCAGAATGGTAAAAACAAATTTCAATGAATGTGTCCTACCCCCCCTCAACAGAAATCAACATGTGGAAAATTTTCAGATGATTAGTAGCTACAGCCAATCAGCAGCGGCCACTGATCGGTGTATTCTCACTGGCGGGTGCTGCTGTTAGTATACAATGTCCAAGCTAGGGATCCCTCCTTCTACTTTGTGTGGACGGAGGAAACTGTTAGTTTATTTTTTTTCATTCAACCTACTGGCTGAATGAAGAAAAAAAACAAAAACATGTCTGGCCAGTCTAAGGATACTCCCTTTCTAAAGAAACACTTATACAGTATATATAAAAGGCAACAAGTGAAATATTTCAGTAAGTAGCTAATGCTATCCAGTGATAACAGCAACTGTCCTAAGATCAGAAATTTCACTTAGTTCACCTTCAAGATAAACTCCAGATTGGTCACAACTCGACAGTCCTCTGTTAAACCAAAAAGACAGCAGGACGAAGCAGACCTGCTGCAGAGTACAGCACAGAGATCAGGTAAATATTATGAAAGTTACATTTTAAGCTTTTTTTTCATAGTTGGAATTTAAAGGAGAAGTATTGCAAAAGCTCTTTTGGTCCTATGTCTCTTATGGGTCACAGGAGTGCACTCAGCCACTGCAGACTCTGGAGGGATCCCGACTTTAATGTCCAGATCCATTCAGATGCAGCTGCTCCCGCCCCCTGCACAGCCTGATGCTATAGTGAGTGCTAAAGGGGCAGAACAGAGAGACGGTGACTGACAGTCAACGGCTCTCTGCTCACTGAAGACTAAGAGCCGAGTGATCAGCAGTTTTTAATTGCTCAGCTCTCGGTCTTAGAGGCGATGGGGGACAGATGTAGCAGGGGACCGATGCTGCATCTCCCTAGGTGAGTAAGATTGTTTATTTTTTTTTTTAAACCCTGCACTTCTGAATTTTGTGTAATCTCCTGCAGCTCCGTGGAGGCTCAGTAATAAGAGTGTACTTCCTGAGCCAGCTAGTGTGGTTCAAGATTACAGATAATGGAGGGTGGAGTGGAGTGGACTGGTGGAGTACAGCAATGTAGATTTAAACAGCAATTTCAAATACTAGCTTTTGAAAAAATGATATATGAACAGAGAGGCACTAATAAAAAATATAATTTGACACTGAATCACTAAAATGGGAGAAGGGCGTTGAACATTTTATATGTGCTAGAATAAGATATTGTGATCGATAGAACCCTCCATTGTGGCTGGTTCACACCACAATTTCTGTGTTCCAGATGCGTTTCTGTATGCGTGTTTTTGATGCTTTCCAATGCATTTTTTCCTTTACGACAGTTGAGGGCATGTACACTCCGGTACGTTTTCGATGCATTTTGCCGTGTTTCATGCAGAAAAAAAACTTGGCTGTACTGGAATGTACTGCACTGGCGTGAACTAGGGCCATTGGAATTCATGTTAAACACTGTCCATGCGATTTTGATGCAGAATAAAAATGCACTGGACTGCATCCGGTGTGAACCAGCCCTAAGTGTATATCTGTTTGCCTTTGTGTAGCTCTAATGTTTTATGGATTGTCCAACTTTTTTGAGAATGAAGCATCTAGTTTTTGTGACAGAACATTAAAGTGGTTGCAAACCTAGTTACACCACTTGTACCTACAGGTAAGCCAATAATAAGGCTTACCTGTCGATACTGTAAACATCTCCTATACCTGCAAGGTTTAGGAGATATTTACCATATACGATTGCGCTGACGTCATCGGCGCATGCTCTGTGAAGAAATGGCCCTCTGTGCCGTTTCTACACTAGCAAGTGCCGTGACTGACGGCTCCCGGGTGCATGCGCGGGAGTGACGTCACGTGAGTCTGGCTAGTCACAAAGCCAGAGTTGGCGGAAGGAAGAGGGGCAAAGATGGATGTAGCGACCAGCGGGGACAACGCAGGCTTAGTTTGCAGGTAAGTGCCACATAATGGTTATGCTTTTACTTTGCAGGGGAAAGCAGGGGGAAAAAGAGGAAGTAAAACCCATCAGGGTTTATTTCCTCTTTAAAGAAATAAAATCTGATAAAAAAAACACAGCAATTTACATACTATTCATTCACATCAGTCCCTGCCCCCAAGGAGTGTATAATCTAATTTCCCTGTCACACTCCTCTCTACTTCAAATAAATCATAAACAGACAGGAAAAAACCCAAATAGTGTATTCCTGTTTTTTAATCAAGTATAAATGCCCCCTCACCCTCCCTTATACTTACCGTAGTCCTATCTCGATCCAGTGCTGTGTCTTTGTCTCCTTGCAGCACACAGAGGGAGCCATTGACTCCGGCTGCTGTCACTCAAATCCTGGAGGGGGTGGGGCTGAACTGCACTGTGTGTGTCATGAAAGGGTTATGGCTCGGGAGCGAGCCAACGCGCTCGCCCCATAGCATGAGGCTTGCTATGGTGGCACATGCAAATGAGGACGAGTCTAGAGCGCCGGTGGGGGAACCCAGATGAGAGGGTCCGGGGCAGCTCTGTGCAATACCATTACACAGAGCAGGTAGGTATAATGTCTTTGTTATATTAGAAAGAAAACGAGAAGAAGAACCCATTGCTATGTAACTTTTAAAAGGCCAAGCCCAATTTTTAAACTTGGGGTCAACAACAAAAAATGTTTTTACTCTGGTAAAAAGCAGGAACCCACTATGTTTCTAGAATATAAATGAAATGTAAATTATGAAGGAGGACTTGAACGTGACATTTGTGTGACATGTATAGTATGAAACCTATAATTTGGGAGCTGTAGAGAACTTGCGTTGGCGTGCAGTAATTATCAAGGGAGTTCTGTATAGATTTTATTTTCTGGCTGTAAAATGTCTTTGAAAGAAAACCAATGTTTATATAGAGAGAAGATATGTGTCTAAAGTCAATAGATTTTTAGTGTGTAATTTTATATAGTTAAGGTTTTCTTTTCAGGGTCAGTGTGCAAATGTTCAACTCTACGCGATGATAGTTTAAAATAAAACACCATGTCAGTTTCCTGTATTCGCTTCTTAGAAAAATCCACAAAGAAAGGAACCTTGTGATGCAGCTACTTATATCTCTTACCACCCTTACCTGTCCCTGCACTTATGTATGCAAGGTCACCTATGAATATTAGTTATAGGGGTCTAATATATCTTAAAAAAATTATACAGCAGATATCTATTTTGTTATAGTACTCTATAGTATAGTATATTTCTAACCTTATTTCATTATTCCAAGATGCTATAATTCAATAAAACCATATATTTCTGGGTGGGGGGCTCTGATAAACAACCAGTCTCCTATAGGCCTCAATCAGGAAATAGTTGCTAATGATTAAAGAGAACCTGTCACCATCCCGGTCTATTATTGTGTATTTTGGGGCTTACATCAGATACTTCAAGATAGCTGCACATATTGGTTAGCTTTACCAAGCACATATGAAATCACATCACTCCGTTAGACTTGCAGTGAAATCAGAAGAACAGCAACACTGTTCAGCATTACTAAGTAGAAAACAGAGTCTACATTTGGAATGAACACATTTGGCTGCCCCCAAGTACTGTATGTATGTATGTAGTTCCAAATTATACAATTACATTTTCATATCAAAGTATACAGCATGTAAACCTAATCGCTAAAATCTCATATAAGCTTTAAAGTGTATCTAAGTCCAAGAAAATGTTTTAATATTTTTTTTTTTATCAGAAAAATTGTTTATTTAAGAAATAAAACAATTATTTTAAACAGTACCATATCCAGAGTGGTTCAGTGACAATGCACCAGAAATTTACACAGCTCAATATCAGCAAAACAGTATGTACAATGCATAACAGCATTCAGGTTAGACCAGCATACATCCAGGCTAATAGAGACAGCACAATGATACGTGACTGCTGTGGCACAATGGGCTTAGGTCCCAATTAACGTAACACCAAGGGATCAAACCCCAGCCCTTGCCCTTTAACCCATTAAATAAGACACACACAACCATTAGGTTGGAAAGGGCAATGCCACAGCTTTATTAAATTCCAACACATGACATGCGAACATATTTAACCAGTGCCAGTCACAGTCGTACTGTGAGCACTTAACCAAAAGAGGGAAGTGGGGCCTGTCTTTACCAAGTGCTGGACAGACAGCCTACTTTCAATTTTCCATCAAGGGCATAGCCCATTACAGCAACTTTAACTGCTGGCAAGGTCAAGAAAACCGCAACAAGCTGTGACATACCATAACATAGGAAAAAAGGGAGCGGGAGGGTGGGCAGCTCTTCCAACGACTCTTCTGAAAGACCCAGCATTCCCTGGGGCACACGATTTCCTGAGCTCAGTCCCATCCCATCCCACATGTCCCAACCAATTGTTCCCCTTGTCATGCACCTAGCCAAGCCCCCATCAGTCAAGGCTCTCTTTCGATAGGGACGGGCTCAAGAGGCCTTCATGACTGCTGAGGCGCAATGGGCTTAAGTCCCAATTAACGTAACACCAAGGGATCAAATCCCCCACCACCCCTTGCCCTTTAACCCATTAAATAAGACACTTACAACCATTAGGTTGGAAAGGGCAATGCCACAGCTTTATTAAATTCCAACACATAACAGGTGAACATATTTAACCAGTGCCAGTCACAGTCGTACTGTGAGCACTTAACCAAAAGAAGGAAGTGGGGCCTGTTCTTACCATAAGTGCTGGACAGACAGCCTACTTCCAATTTTTCATCAAGGGCATAGCCCATTACAGCAACTTTAACTGCTGGCAAGGTCATGAAAACCACCAACCACCAGTCAGTTAATAAATGACGAGCGCCCCACCACAGCCAGCGCCTGTTCCACACCTCGCTGCAGGCCAAGGTTGAATATGTCCAACCCAATGTCATTAAGCTGAACGCCATCCGGTCTCAACAGATCATCATTATTACCCTCCAGATCCCTGTGACGGATGAAAAACCCACCTATTTCCTGAACAAACTTGGCGACCTGAGCGTTCACTTTCCGACGGAAGCGTTCTAGCCGGGGGCCAGGTAGTTCCCTAGCCCACAGCAGGCGAGGCACAATTTCCAACCATATGAGCACCAAATTGGTATAAACTGCATAGCATTGAGAATCAAGATGATGGGGCCAGACACATGGGACCGAAGGCGTAAACACTCTGGAAAGACCTGAGGCCAGCGTAACCGCGAAGCCCAAGCCAGCAGATCCTGGCAAGATCATTGGTAAAACCCAAACTCTTCCCATAGCTCCAAACTTCCACCCGACGAGCGGCCCAGTAAATTAAGGAATCTCCCACGATCCACACCATGGCGGGGAACGATCTGAAATTTAAAACAACAGGTGTGGGCAGACATACAGTGACAAACGGGACGATTCCCACCTATCCAAACGCTGGCATTCTGTATTAGAGAAACCCATACCCGAAGCCGCAGTGAGATTCGAAAGGAGTGGGTCGCAAAGTCATGCGAAGGGAGGCCCAGTTTTTCGAGGCAGCAATGAAAAACCTGCAAAAATTGGAACTTGCTAAGAGAGGAAGAATCAGCGTGGACAAAGAAATAGGGGACTGAGGGCGTGAGGACAGGAAGGAGGAGACCAACGAAACAAGGTAGAAAGGGCCCCCACAAGGGTACAATACAACCCTTCTACCCTTGCCAAAGCTATCGGTTTTTGATGTGCGCAACAAAACCAACACGCAGCGCACAGAGAAGGAAATGTCCTCTGCCAGGGTCTCGAACGGGGAGTAGCAAATGGACGGCAACAGGGAAAGGATACCGGAGAGGATAGCGAGGGAAACCGGGTGCCAGGAGTCAGGGGAATGGGTCGCACGTCTCCAACCCCGCAGGACCTGACAGACAGGGAATGTTTTTGTGATGTCCTCCCACCCAAGGAGCTGAAACCAGAAGGACAAAGCAGACATGGCCGACAAAACCATGAATCCAGAAGAGCCTTTTTGAAGTAAATAAACAAGGTAAGAAAATAAAGCCACACGTCTTTTCTGTGAAGACGAAATGGAGAACTCACCGCCCGACACCTGGAGCCATTCGTCCCACACGCGACAGTACGACGCCCACGTACGCGGGGACAGCAACGCCCGGAGAAGGTCTAGCAAACATCGGAAACGAGGTTCCACAAGTAGGCAGGACAGGGGAGGCAGGGGAGGCCCTCCAGGGAAGCCGACGGGACAAGGGCGCGGAAACTATGGAACTGTGAACGAGAGAGAGCATCAGAAATATCATTAGCGGTTCCCGGGACATGCCTAGCTCTAAAGCATATGTTAAACTGAAGACACTTTAAAACCAAAAAACGCAGCAACGACACGACCGGAGGGCATAAGGCAGACTGCTTATTAACAACCTGCACCACACGCATGTTGCCGGACCAGAAAACCACCTGGCGATTGCGCAACTGCTCGCCCCACAGCTCAATGGCGACAATAATCGGAAAGAGCTCCAGCAGTGTGAGGTTGCGCAAAAAATCCATGCGGGCCCATGAGGCCGGCCAACCAATATGACTGGCCATTGTAGGACTGGAGAAAGGATAACCACATCCCCAAGTCATCCCGCATGGGCTTGGTTATACGGATATATTGGTGGGGGGCAGCCACCCCTTTTGTGGCCCACGCCAGGTGTCTACAGAAAGCCCTCCCCGTGCAGATGACTCGACAGGCAAAGACTAAGTGACCCAGCAAAGACTGCAGTATTTTAGCCCCTTTTGCCAAGCGGACTAGGGAGAGTAGCCTGGCCAGCTTGTCACTGAAAAGTAGCATCCTAGCAGGTGGAAGCATTCTGGGTGGACCGGGAGGAGGCGGAAGGCGGACTCGATGTCTGCCCTGGCCAGCAAAGCCGAAGGACCAGCCGTCCTGACCAAGTGGGGCACCTTGTCAAAAGAGGCGTAGTGGACCCTGGATTCCTCCTTGTCTATGCCGTAGTTGACCGAGGAGCCAGAAGGATAGAACAGGTGATAGACCCTCAAGTTGTGGAAAGGGGGAAGATCAAACGGGCCCGCCTTACACCCTAAGTCCAATCACTTTTGCAGTTTCTCGGCGACCATGGACTCGAATTAAACAGCCGTTTTCAAATTAGGTGCCATGGTCGGCACATCTTATAGAGTGAAGGGGATCCAAAAACCATGGTCTAAACCGTCCCTCAAGATCAAGGCTTCTCTATGAAGGGGATACTGGTCGAGCCAGGGAAGCAGCTCTGAGATGATCACTCGGGTCCTCCGGTTTAGAAATGTCGGGCTTGGCCCCCAGCCAGGAAAGAGGTTGTTTTCCCTCTCAGAAGTACCGGCTGGCTGGGTGAGCACCCCTGCAAATTGAGCACTGGTGCTTGAAACGGCACGCGGTGTACCACTTGCAGTGGCTCTCATTAAACAGCCAGCATAGACCTTTTTTGGGGGCAGCCGACGCTTCAGAAGGAGCGCTGGCCGGGGACTGAAAGGATGAAGGCCTGTGGGGGCACATGAGCAATAACCACAGGCTATCGTCCTGACAATCAAAGCGGAAATCCTTCCTGGCTGCCATTTTTTGACGAAACTGGGTGTCGTAGTGGAACCAACACTGACCACTGTACACTTTGTATGCACCCCAAATGAGCTCTAGATAGCAAAACAGCGATGCAGCTAACTCCGAAAAAACGCTCGCAAAGCACTCCGGCGTAAGCACAGAACCCCTGCAGCCAGTTCCCAAACGTCCGGGGAAGCTGTTTTGATTTTTCACCCTGCGCCGCAACGTCAACCCGACAGGATTTGTCGATCGTCTCACGGTCGGGAGGGACTAACGCGAGGAAATCCATAAATTCGCAATGCCAGATCCTATCCCTGAAGTCTTCCGGCAGGTGCGTGCCGGTGGGCGAAACCACCCACAAAGCGCCACCCGCAGAAGAGGCCGGGCTACACACCGGACCCGACACACCCATGCGAGACAGCACCCATTTTACGACCGAAAAAATGCGTTCATCCGGCGTACCCGATACGGCCTACCCCAAATCAAATCACAATCATACTCACTGAGGCGTGGATGTGCAGCTAAAGAAGGGCGATCAACAGCAGGTCCAGGAGGAATGTCTGGTGCAGGATCATCCGTGGGGGGAGCAGGCAGGGGGCCGCGACATCCATCACCTTGAGGAATGTTGATAATTGGCGAGGCCGAAAGATGCTGACAGAAGGAGAGGTCCAAGGGCGGCAGACCGGCCACCGACCCTGAGGAGCTCGGGGGGGGCGAGGACGGAGGCCGAGCAGCATCTGGAGCAACCAGAGGCCCCGGGTGCGGGACTCGTAGGAGGTGGAGCTCACATCCCAGGTGTGGCGTACGCATCTCCAGGGAGATGGTGTTGATCCGCGGGCATGGGCAAGACCATGGCGGTAGCCATCCGAAGGGAATCTCCCACCCTGCTGGGCACAGGGAGATGATGCAGGGTGGTAGACAAGGGCAAGGCCAAGGCAGCGGACGTCTGAACGTAATTTGCCGCCCAGCCGGGCACAGGGAGCTAGCAGTGGGCAGGGGCCAGTGATGAGGGGAGGGAAGCAGGTGACCGTCTGCCATCCCCCACCCGGCCGGGTGCAGAGAGATGTGAGACAGCAGGGGTCTGAGGCAGGGGGCAAGAAGTCTAAAAGGCATGTGCCGACCCGCCATCCCCCACCCAGTTGGGTGCAGGGGGATGCATGAAGGCAGTGGTCAGTGGTGGGGGTTGAGCGGCCTGTGCAGCTCCACCATCCCCCACCCGGCCGGGTTCAGTTGGATGTGGCAGCACAGGGGACCTGGCAGACGCTGTGAGGTATGAAGCTGGATTTGAATCTCCCGCCCAGCTGGGCGCAGGGAGATACGCTGGCTGTGACATTCCAGCGGAGACATGCTGCACGGAGGAGGGAGGAGCCCAGGCGGCCAGGGCCAGAGCTCTGGGCTGGCAGGCCCAGCTTCTAACACTGCGGGACACTCTGCTACGTGCGCCCCCCCGCTCCGCCGACGGGCGGTGGAGCCCGGCTGGACTGCCTGGTGACTCTGGAGCTCCTGGAGCGGCCCGGGCGAGAGGCATCCCGGCCCACAGAGTGGATGGATGGGGGGAACCCACCGGGAGAGCTCCAGCGGCGGGATACAGCAGGGGGGCGGAGGGGCCCACGGGAACAGAAGTTCCAGAGGAAGGTGAGGGGGGATGACGTGTAGGAAGGCCTCGAGGGACTGGGGCTAAGGTGGGAGGGAGGGCGGGTACGTCTATGTCCTCGGAGGACCAGCTCGTGGACCCTGGCCAGCAGAGATTCAGTGTCCATAGCAGAGGTGGAGGGTCCACCGCAACTCTTCCAAACGACCCACATGTCCCAACCAGTCGTTCCCCTTGTCATGCACCTAGCCATGCCCCCATCAGTCAAGGCTCTCTTTCCCTAGGGAGGGGCTCAAGAGGCCTTCAGTATGTTGCTTTCTACAGTGAGTAGGATATCCACACCAGTACCTCTAAAATATTCTTCTCCCCTCAATGGAGACTATCTATTATCAAATCGAGGAGCTCGGCTTACCAGTTTTAGATGTAGTGGCTGCATTTGTTTTCTTTTTTTTTAATTTGTTCTAATCTTTTGATTCTGCCAGTAACATGCTACCTATCCCAGGATGACAACACTCACCCTGCTGTATCAAGACAACAGGAAGAGGAAAGGCCTACAGAACGAGGAAAGGACTATAGAACACTTACTCCTCATCTTTTCTCCAAAACATAGTGGGGAGTATTATTCTGTAGTTCTCAGAGATTTCAGGAAACAATGTTAGGGTCATTGCACACTGGTTTAAAAATCGCAGCTTCTACAAGAGTTTTATGTTTTGCCTGTAGAAGCAGCTCAATGTTATCCTATGTGTCCATGCACATTAGGACGATTAGAGGCATATTTTAGGCTCAGCGTTTAGAGACAGGATAAAACCCTTCTGGTTTGCGTTTTTTATTGGAGCTTTCTGGCAGAAAAAAAACACTAAACTCTCCTAAGCTCACCTAAGCTGTGTACAAAAATGCTCTATATACAGTATCTCACAAAAGTGAGTACACCCCTCACATTTTTGTAAATATTTTATTATATGTTTTCATGTGACAACACTGAAGAAATGACGCATTGCTACAATGTAAAGTAGTGAGTGTACAGCTTGTATAACAGTGTAAATTTGCTGTCCCCTCAAAATCACTCACAACACAGCCATTAGGCTCGGATCACACCATTGTGAATTGGATGCGAGTTCCCTGCAATTCACAATAGCAAGAGATTTTGACTGGTTCTCTACGGAGACGGTTCACATATCTCCTCTGCGAATTTGCACAGGAGTTCTGTGCGTCTTTTGGTCCATTTCAGGTCCGAATTCAGCCCAAAATTCGGCCTGAAATTGAACCTGAAACGATGAACCAGGACGCATCAGAACCCTGCTGTGAGCCGCATGTGGCGATGGTGTGAACCAAGCCTCAATGTCTAAGCCTGCTGGCAACAAAAGTGAGTACACCCCTAAGTGAAAAGGTCCAAATTGGGCCCAAAGTGTCAATATTTTGTGCGGCCAATATTATTTTCCAGCACTGCCTTAACCCTCTTGAGCATGGAGTTCACCAGAGCTTCACAGGTTGCCACTGGAATCCTCTTCCACTCCTCCATGATGACATCACGGAGCTGGTGGATGTTAGAGACCTTGCGCTCCTCCACCTTCCATTTGAGGATGCCCCACAGATGCTCAATAGGGTTTAGGTCTGGAGACATGCTTGGCCAGTCCATCACCTTTACCCTCAGCTTCTTTAGCAAGGCAGTGGTCGTCTTGGAGGTGTGTTTGGGGTCGGTATGTTGGAATACTGCCCTGCGGCCCAATCTCCAAAGGGAGGGGATCATGCTCTGCTTCAGTATGTCACAGTACATGTTGACATTCATTGTTCCCTCAATGAACTGTAGCTCCCCAGTGCCAGCAGCACTCATGCAGCCCCAGACGATGACACTCCCACCACCATGCTTCACTGTCTGCAAGACACACTTTGTACTCCTCACCTGGTTGCCACCACACACGCTTAAAACCATCTGAACCAAATAAGTTTATCTTGGTCTCATCAGACCACAGGATATGGTTCCAGTAATCCATGTCCTTAGTCTGCTTGTCTTCAGCAAACTGCAGGCTTTCTTGTGCATCATCTTTAGAAGAGGCTTCCTTCTGGGACGACAGCCATGCAGACCAATTTGATGCAGTGTGTGGCATATGGTCTGAGCACTGACAAGCTGACCCCCCATCCCTTCCACCTCTGCAGCGATGCTGGCAGCACTTATACATCTATTTCCCAAAGACAACCTCTGGATATGACACTGAGCATGTGCACTCAACTTCTTTGGTCGACCATGGCGAGGCCTGTTCTGAGTGAAACCTGTCCTGTTAAACCGCTGTATGGTCTTGCCACTGTGATGCAGCTCAGTTTCAGGGTCTTGGCAATCTTCTTATAGCCTAGGCCATCTTTATGTAGAGCAACAATTCTTTTTTTCAGATCCTCAGAGAGTTCTTTGCCATGAGGTGCCATGTTGAACTTCCATTTTTCAGTATGAGAGAGCGATAACACCAAATTTAACACACCTGCTCCCCCTTTCAAACCTGAGACCTTGTAACACTAACGAGTCAAGTGACACCGGGGAGGGAAAATGGCTAATTGGGCCTTCCATCATGCCGCCCGATGGACCCGCAAAAAAAAAGCTCCGCCTCGATGACAGCTGTTAAATTGGCAAGGGCGGGGCCACCCGATGATGCAATTTAATGACCCCGCCCCCTTCTGATGTTACATGATGTCAGAAAGGGGTAGGGGGTCACCTGGTTACATCACTGGGTGGCCCCACCCTTGCCTATATAACAGCTGTCAAAGCGAAGCAACAGCAGTCGGTGGAAGGCCTCCTATCGAGGCAGAGCTTTGTTCATTTTTTTCTATTTTTTGGGTCCATTGGGTGGTGTGATGGATGGTGGATGTAAATTGCGGGACACTTTTTTTATCTGATACCCATTCACATGGAGGGGGCGGGATCTGGGGGCCCCCTTGTTAAAGGGGGCTTCCAGATTCCAATAGGCCCCCCCGCCTCCAGACTTCAACAGCCAAAGCCCAGTGTTGTCGGCAAGAGGCCCTTGTCCCCATCAACGTGGGGCAGAGCCCCCCTGCCCCAAATTACCCACCCCCCATGTTGAGGGCATGTGGCCTGGTACACTCGCTCGTCCCCCCTATTCTGACCTGCCAGGCTGCATGCTCGGATGAGGGTCTGGTATGGAGACCCCACACCAGTTTTTTAATTTTGGTGTGGAGTTCCCCTTAAAATCTATGCCAGACCTGAAGGGCCTGGTATGGATTTTGGGGGGACCACACTCCATTTTTTTTGTAAATTTTGGCTTGAAGTTCCCCTTAAAATCGATGCCAGACCCAAAGGGCCTGGTATTGATTTTGGGGGGTACCCCATGCCAATTTTTTTTTTTTTTCATTTGGTACTTAGTGAGAATTCACATTTGGTTGGCATATTTCATGGTTTACCTAGTCCACAAAATAATTAATAGAGCCCTGAAATTCAGCATTGGAGCAGGGGTTTTTTTGTGGTTTTTCTTCCCCCATTACACATTCTACTCAAGGATTTGCATGTGTGCACAACCAAATACTTTTGTATGCAACTAGATTTAATACAGATTTGAAGGGGTATGAATAGTTTGTACTTATAAAATATGTATTTATAGTCTGCAAAAGTCAAACATTAAGCAAAAAAGAATCAACTTTTTATTTCAACATTAGTATAAACATTTGGTTCATTAATGTACTTGGGCAAAAAAAAAAAAAATCCATGGAAATGATGCTCCAGTATTTGACAATATAGTTAGAAGGGCCCTGCTCAATAGAGCTTACAATCTGCAAGGATAGAAAAATTAAATTAAAAATCACATTAGAAAAGCAGGTATACAAATCAAGCTAGTAACAGCCATGACAAACCTTTTTGGTGATCGGAACTCTTCGCTCCAAACTCCTAAAAAGTTAAATTGCAGGATTATCATAAGCAAAAACAGACAAAATTAATACGAAAATCCAAAAAGGCAGCGCACAAACAAAATCAACACACACACACATACACTTATGTTTGGAATTAGCAGGAAGCTTCCTTTTCATCTAAATCATTACATAAACTAGATTGATATCAGCAGATGTAAGTCTAACATGTGAGATTTAGAAGTAGCTAGAATAAGATAAAGGCCTGCTGAAGCTCACAAACAATGAACAGATGGTCAGACTGGACAAAGACACAATTTGGAAACCATGCCAACCAGTGCTGCTAAGCAAAAGGGCAAACCAGTTAGCCACTGTGCTGCGACATGGATGAAGGCTGTGGTGTCAAACAGTCCTAAGTCCCAGGGGTGTAATAAGTTAATTATTATTAATAAGCTTATTATTATCCTTGCCCATGGAAAACATATGGCACGATGTGCAATGGTGGTGGAACCCTCCTCCACATAAATACTACATTTATGCATAATTTGTGTAAGGACATGAGTCAGGAGTTATGTTTAACAACATAGGGAGAACAGGCAACTTCTCTACATGAAGTGGCATGTTTTGGGATTTGAACCAACAAACCCAGTGCTGCTAAGCAGAAGTGCAAACCCTTTAGCCACTGTGCTGCCATATGGATGGGGGCTGCATCTCTGTGGTGTCAAACAGTCCTAAGACCCAGGGGTGCAATAAGTTAATCAATGCAGATGTCCTGTGGAAGGCCAGAGAACCATTAAACAACCTGTTTCTGTGATACGCCATCTGTTTTGAAGGCTGGGTATGGCTGATTACTGTCAGCATGCTGTAATAGAACCATCTATAATTATGTTGCTTTTTGCTTTATAAGAGGCTGCAATTAGTGCTGGTGGGGAAATCTTAAGGCTAATTATTATCCTTGCACATTGAAAACATATGGCACGATGTGCAATGGTGGTGGAACCCTCCTCCACAAAAATACTACATTTATGCATACCGTATTTATCGGCGTATAACACGCATCGGCGTATAACACGCACCTCAATTTAGGAGGGAATTTTAAGGAAAAAAAACTTTTAGGAGGGAAGTTGAAGGGAAAAAAACTTACATTTAAATGCCCATCATTGCAGCCTTCTCAGTGCAGCCTTGCCCCAGTCCAGCCTTGCCCAGTGCAGCCTTGTCAGTGCAGCCTTGTCAGTGCAGCCATGTCAGTGCAGCCTTGCCAGTGCAGCCATGTCAGTGCAGCCTTGCTAGTGCAGCCATGTCAGTGCAGCCATGTCAGTGCAGCCATGTCAGTGCAGACTTGCCAGTGCAGCCATGTCAGTGCAGCCATGTCAGTGCAGCCTTCCCCAGTGTCCAGTCCAGCCTTGCCCCAGTCCAGCCTTGCCCCAGTCCAGCCTTGCTGAAGCCTGTGAGCTTCAAAATCGCCGACCGCGATTTGAAAATGGCGCCGCCGGCGCCGAAATACACAGAGCCGGTCCTCGGCTCTTCTCGGCGGCTCTCGTTTACTTTCGGTTCCACTCGGACGGTGAGCGGAGCTATCCGAAACTAGCCGAGTATACTCGGCTAGGTTCGGGCGGCGCTCGAGTGAAACCGAAAGCCGCCGAGAAGAGCCGAGGACCGGCACTGTGTATTTCGGCGCCGGCGGCGCCATTTTCAAATCGCGGTCAGCGATTTTTTAATTCTGACAGGTCAGGATCGCAGGGGATCGGCGTATAACACGCACCCGCGATTTTCCCCTGATTTTAAGGGGAAAAAAAGTGCGTGTTATACGCCGATAAATACGGTAATTTGTGCAAGGACACGAGTCAGGAGTTATGTTTAACAACATAGGGAGAACAGACAACTTCTCTACATGAAGTGGCATGTTTTGGGATTTGAACCAACAAACCCAGTGCTGCTAAGCAGAAGTGCTAACCCTTTAGCCACTGTGCTTCCATATGGATGGGGGCTGCATCTCTGTGGTGTCAAACAGTCCCAAGTCCCAGGGGTGCAATAAGTTAATCAATGCATATGTACTGTGGAAGGCCAGAGAACCATTGAACAACTTGTTTCTGGTATATGCCATCTGTTTTGAAGGCTGGGTATGGCTGATTACTGTCAGCATGCTGCTATAGAACCATCTATAATTTTGGGGCTTTTTGCTTGGTAATAGGCTGCAATTGGTGCTGGTGGGGAATTATTTTGGCTGATTAATGTCCTTGCTCATGGAAAACATATAGCAGGACTTGCAATGGTGGTGGAACCCTTCTACACATAAATACACAAATACTGAATTTCCTTGGACATATACCTATAGGCGGTGGAATGACATTAGTCAGGTGTTATGCTTCTTGATTTATTCTATGATATTTGGTGGTTCTTGGTGTGTGAGTGTAGAATAATGATGTTACCCTCTGAATTTTGGGAATTACATTTTGATTTCTGATGTTGGTACACATATCACATTTTTGGAGTAAAATTATGCTCATTTGGAAATACTAACCAACACACAAAATTGTGACTCATTTAAAATTTGCATCAGCAATGGTATTGTTTGTGGTCCCACTCCCTGTTACTAGCATTCTTAAAAAAAAAATATGAAGAAGAAGCAACATAAAAACCCAGCAAGGGCAATTTATTTTAGAGAAATAAACAGCTCAACTCAAAATTAAAATGTATTTCTTTGTGGAAGTAACAATTGTAAGCAATGGTTGAAACCTAAATTTGGCTATATAACGCACATATTCACGTTCGCAAACGCATTTTAGCCATGTGCGAATTTGCGAATTTACTATATCGCTCGGTAAAAAATGAATGGGCATTAAATCGTGACTATTTTGCATGTCTGAGTATGCGCACTTGTGCTAGTACATAGTTGTAGAAAGAGGTGGAATTTATCTCTTCTCAGACTTTCAATGACATTTCAGTATATACATCAATTTTTTCAGCAGTGTAAAAGCAGATTATCTTTCCATGTGCAATTCCTGTGTTTCAATCACGACTACTGATTCTGATGGTCTCTGTTGTCTGTAACCTATAGTGAATTTGATTTTGTGACTATTTTTTCCAGAGCGCTATAGTGAATTAATTTTAGTGCTAATTTACGTGGTTTTGGCCATTTTGCCATGGAGGAGTGGAAGAGGACTCAAGTGGCAACCTGTGAAGCTCTGGTGAACTCCATGCCCAAGAGGGATAAGAGAGTGCTGGAAAATAATGGTGGCCACACAAAATATTAACACTTTGGGCCCAATTTGGACCTTTTCACTTAGGGGTGTACTCACTTTTGCTGCCAGCGGTTTAGACATGGCTGTGTGTTGAGTTATTTTGAGGGGACAGCAAATTTACACTGTTATACAAGCTGTACACTCACTACTTTACATGGTAGCAAAGTGTCATTTCTTCAGTGTTGTCACATGAAAAGATATAATAAAATATTTACAAAAATGTGAGGGGTGTACTCACTTTTGTGAGATACTGTATGCATAAGGCCTGTTTCACACAGATTTTAACATGTATAAGACCAGTGTAAACAGCAAGCTTTGACAAAGCCACTTTAAGCAAGCTGCTAGCAGGCTTCCGCAGGCTTTCAGCAAGCTTCAAGAATTACTGAAACCTGCTAGCAGCTTGTTTAAAGTGTCAATCAGCACTCTGATTAGGATCTGTGTCCAACATTTACAAACTGGAGTTCAATGGTACTTTAAAAGCTTCAACAAAGCTTGCTGAAAGCTCTGCAAATGCTTTCTCAAAGCTCACTGTTTACACTGTTGTTATACAAGCTTAAGCCCGTGAGAAACCGGCCTAATTGAGAATGGCCCTAAAACTTCATAAATTCTTTTGATCCTTTAAGAATTTATACATATTGGACCGATATTAACACCCAGCTGGTTTTGTGTCAGCCTGGAAGAATGGAAAGAGTGTTTGACTCACAATAGTGTAGTGGAGTAAGTGGCGGTAAAATACATGCATTCCTATTACTGAAGTTGCTGACTTGCATTTAGCCTTGCATTGTAGGCTGCGGGAGGAGCTGTTTGTGTTCAGTGTTCTAAAGGTATTTACCGCTTCTTACCTAACTGTTAAGATTCGACTGGTAGTTCTCTGTATCATGTCTGAGCCACTTCCTGTGAAGAAGTAGATTTGGTAACTGCAGATTTCCCAATGTCAAGCAGCAGACAGAGTTTTACATCTGTTACAGTCTATACCTGCACTGTGGTCAGAGTTTGTTTCTGATATTATGGCGTATTTAGTTGTTCTACCAATTGTTAGCGATAAAATGAATTTAAAACACTCTCTGTTCTGCTCTTGTAATTCCACCAACTGCTATCCACTGTCTGTCGAAGGTGCCCTTCCTGGCTCTTCAAGTACATTCATTGTACAGGTAATGGCAGTTGGCAGAGCCTATCCATAAAGTCAGATCTAAATAACAAAGCGCTAGAGATGGTACATCGCTCCCCTCTGACCTAACTCATATAATGCCACACTGTATAAATATTATATGTGAAACCTAAATCATAAACAGTGACACAATATAAGTAAAAATGGATAAAGTAAAAAAATATATAAAAAAACACAAAGTGAGTGTCACTTTAAACCAAGTCAGTAGTAATACATAGCAATGTAACACCATTACAATACAAGTGTCTATGAATATAAAGTGCTTGCGTGTTTAGACCAGTGTTGGATGCACTGGTGTAACATAACAAATAAGTCCAAATATTGAGAGTAAATATCTTGATACTGTGCAGACATGCAAAACATCTTCAGTGTCCCACTTATGACCATAACTGGTCACAATGCACCTTGCCCTTTAAGGAGTATATAGATCCTCTGGCAAACCCAAGCAGTAATTCTCATAGAGGAATGAAGAAAACTAACAGTGCTGAATCGTTTTTAAAAACTTTAATAAAGAAATCTAAAATTCACAATTTTTTGTGCAGCCCCCTTAAGGATCGCTTGGATGTTTGTGACAGCAAGCAGCTATTCTCCTTGAAAAGGTCATGTGACACCTGAGGAAACGCGTCGAGAGCGTGGTCTAATGACGTCAGCGTGCTCTTCCAGGAAGCTTTTACCCTGTGTGTTGGTTGCTGTCACAAACATCCAAGCGATCCTTAAAGGGGCTGCACACCCTATATGTGCTATGTATGCGATTTGAGTGCAGTCAGTGCACAAAAAAATGTGAGTTTTGTATTTTATATTTTTTTATTGACGTTTTTTTAACCACTTCCCTACCTGTCCATTGTCATATGACGTCCGCAGATGGGATCTCCCATTCTTGGGCGGGGTCATATGACGTCCTCGGCTTCCCGGCGGTATAGGGGGCGCGCGCAAACACACAGATCCACGTCCTGTCAGGGGAGAGGACACGGATTGTGTGTTCCTAGTATATAGGAACACCGATCGGTCTCCTCCCCAAGTCAGTCCCCTCCCCTACAGTTAGAATCACTCCCTAGGTAACACATTTAACCCCTTGATCACCCCCTAGTGTTAACTCCTTCCCTGCCAGTGACATTTATACAGTAATCAGTGCATTTTTATAGCACTGTTCGCTGTATAAATGTGAATGGTCCTAAAATAGTGTCAAAAGTGTCCGATATATGTCCGCCTCAATGTCACAGTCACGATTAAAATCGCAGATTGCCGCCATTACTAATAAAAATAAATAAAAATGCCATAAATCTATCCCCTATTTTGTAGGCGCTATAACTTTTGTGCAAACCAATCAATATATGCTTATTGTGATTTTTTTTTTTTTTCACCAAAAATATGTAGAAGAATACATATCAGCCTAAACTGAGGAAAACATTTTTTTTCTTTTTTTTTTTAATTGGGATATTTATTAAAGCAAAAAGTAAAAAATATTGTGTTTTTTTCAAACTTGTCGCTCTTCTTTTGTTTATAGCGCAAAAAATAAAAACCACAGAGGTGATCAATTACCACCAAAAGAAAGCTCTATTTGTGGGGAAAAAATGATAAAAATTCATTCATTTGGGTACAGTGTTGCATGACCAAGCAATTGTCATTCAAAATATTACAGCGCTGAAAACTGATAATTAGCCTGGGCAGGAAGAGGGTGAAAATGCCCTGTATTGAAGTGGTTAAAATGATTCTGCTGCTTGGAATTGCCTAGGATATACTGAACCCAATAAGGATATAATCACCCACCAGAGGATCTTAAAGGGGAATGCGCATGGTGACCAGTTATGGTCATAAGTGGAGGTGAGCGCATATATGTGAAGGTGGAGGGACACTGAGGGTGTTTTACGTGTCTGCACAGTATCAATGGATTTACTCTCAATATATGGGTTATTTGTTATGTTACACCCATCACTGGTCTAAACGCACAAGCACTTATATTCACTGACACTTGTATTGTAGTGGTGTTATATTGCTATGTATTACTGTTGACTTGGTTTAAAGTGACACTCATATAAGTCCATTTAGCAATAAGGGCTGAGTGAAGAGAAAACAATTGATTAGATGAATGAACATCAATTTAAAGTGCTTGTGCAAAACAAATCCAAAAAGGAATCCTCCACCTTGTGACATTACAAACAGTAAAGTCAGGATGTGTTCTTACCCCAAATGGTGGAATCTCTATAATGGAAGGTCAAATAGGCATTGGATATCCCAACTGTTATGTATCCATGGAAGATACAGTGCAAATGGTGTGCGCCTCACAAATCGTTCCTCTTGCACTGAGCTCAGATCTTCCGGATAACCCAGCAATACCTCAGCCCTCCATGGTGCCCAAGCGCCTCCAGTTCAAATGAGACTCGAAACTGAGGTATTGCTGGGTTATCCGGATGATCTGAGCTCAGTGCAGGGGGAACGGTTTGTGAGGCGCACACCATCCACACTGTATCTTCCCTGGTTACGTAACAGCTGGGATATCCAAATGCCTATTTGACCTTCCATAATAGTGGGTCCACTATTTGGGGTAAGAGCAAATCCTGGCTTTACTATTGGTGACGTCACAAGGTGGAGAATTACTTTTTGAATTTGCTTTGCACAAGCACTTTAGATTGATGTTCATATGTGCCTCCCACTTTTTAAGGGACCAAAAGTAATGGGACAATTGGCTGCTCAGCTGTTCCATGGCCAGGTGTGTGTTATTCCCTCATTATCCCATTTACAAGGAGCAGATAAAAGGTCCAGAGTTCATTTCAAGTGTGCTATTTGCATTTGGAGTCTGTTGCTGTCAACTCTCAATATGAGATCCAAAGAGCTGTCACCACCATTAGGCTGAAAAAAACAAAACAAACCCATCAGAGAGATAGCAAAAACATTAGGTGTGGCCAAATCAACTGTTTGGAACATCCTTAAAAAGAAAGAACTCACTGGTGAGCTCAGCAACACCAAAAGACCCGGAAGACCACGGAAAACAACTGTGGTGGATGACTGAAGAATTCTTTCCCTGGTGAAGAAAACACCCTTCACAACAGTTGGCCAGATCAGGAACACTCTCCAGGAGGTAGGTGTATGTGTGTCAAAGTCAATAATCAAGTGAAGACTTCACCATAGTGAATACAGAGGGTTCACCACAAGATGTAAACCATTGGTGAGCCTCAAAAACAGGAAGGCCAGATTAGAGTTTGCCAAACAACATATAAAAAAGCCTTCACAATTCTGGAACAACATCCTATGGACAGATGAGACCAAGATCAACTTGTACCAGAGTGATGGGAAGAGAAGCGTATGGAGAAGGAAGTGAAGCATGGTGGTGGTAGTGTCATGGCGTGGGCATGTATGGCTGCCAATGGAACTGGTTCTCTTGTATTTATTGATGATGTGACTGTTGACAAAAGCAGCAGGATGAATTCTGAAGTGTTTTGGGCAATATTATCTGCTCATATTCAGCAAAATGCTTCAGAACTCATTGGACAGCGCTTCACAGTGCAGATGGACAATGACCCGAAGCATACCGCGAAAGCAACCAAAGAGTTTTTTAAGGGAAAGAAGTGGAATGTTATGCAATGGCCAAGTCAATCACCTGACCTGAATCCGATTGAGCATGCATTTCACTTGCTAAAGACAAAACTGAAGGGAAAATACCCCAAGAACAAGCAGGAACTGAAGACAGTTGCAGTAGAGGCCTGGCAGAGCATCACCAGGGATGAAACCCAGCGTCTGGTGAAGTCTATGCGTTCCAGACTTCAGGCTGTAATTGACTGCAAAGGATTTGCAACCAAGTATTAAAAAGTGAAAGTTTGATGGATGATTGTTAATCTGTCCCATTACTTTTGGTCCCTTAAAAAATGGGAGGCACATATACAAACTGTTGTAATTCCTACACCGTTCACCTGATTTGGATGTAAATACCCTCAAATTAAAGCTGAAATTCTGCAGTTAAAGCACATCTTGTCCGTTTCATTTCAAAACCATTGTGGTGGTGTATAGAGCCAAAAAGATTAGAATTGTGTCGATGTCCCAATATTTATGGACCTGACTGTATATAAGCAGTTTTTGGACTATAATGTTCACTCTATTTATTGATTTTTGAGCGCAACTTTTCACTTTTTTTATACTATTTTGTTGTGTCATAACTCACAATATTTGTTACAGCTATTTATTATTATTCACACAAGCGCAATATTGTTTGATGTTTTTTTTTAAGTTACACTCACTTTGTGCTTTTTTTTTTTATATATTTTTTACTTTATCCATTTTTATTTATATTGTATCGCTGTTTATGATTTAGGTTTTACATATAATATTTATACAGTGCAGCACTGTATGAGTTATGTCAGAGGGGAGCGCTGTACCATCACTAGCACTTTCATACTTATTAGGAACACCATTGGGTATATAGCAGCAGACCCTCACTCTTTATTTTATTTTTATTTAAATGTTATAATTTTTTCCTCTACCACGTAATTTACAATCATTGTCTAACAGCAAACTTTGTACACATAGTAGAGCAGGGGATCAAGCATTTTGTATTCCTTTGTTTTTTAGATCTAAATAACAAATTGAAGGAAATTATAGATGGTGGTGGAATCAGAAGCAGACCTTCCTATGCAGACATCTTGTGGTTTCTTCTTTTAACCTGCATTCACACCTAGTAAGTGCTTATATAGGCCTTTTCTTATGTTTTTTCACACGTATACACATGTTTTCTTTATGTGTTTTGCAAGAGGGGGAGGAGAGGAGGATGAGAGCGGAGATCAGTTGTTCAAGCGCAAAAAAAAAAAAAAATGCGAAAACACTTGTGTCATACATTTACAAGCGCTTCCATTGAAGTCTATGGGGCCAAAAACCCACAACATATCTTTAAAAAAAGCTTGTGTACATTTTTGAGCATTGAGTGAAGAGATGTGAATAGCTTGTGTTGAAAAGAATAGGATTCCTATTACTGATGGTTGTCACCTGTAGGCTTAGGCACAAAAAAATCCTCCTTTTTGCTTATACTGAGCATAGAAACTGTTTACTTTATTATATAGGGCAAAAGGTACATGTACTTACCTTTCACTTACTTCACTTCATCTGCATACCAACGCTGGCCTACCTGAGATGCACCCAATACTGGCTAAGAGGAAACATGATACTCCTACTCCCTGCCTACATTGCAGCACTTGGTGCCTGAATGGTCAATCGCCAAGTCTGAGTGCTCTCATCTGGGACAGAGAGTGTACCCCTGTGGGAATATTGACTTTTGTTCAGTAGAAAGTTACACTGGAATTTTTGGGGAGCCATTGCAAATTGGAATAGTGAGTGAGGGAGTGGAAGAAACAGCAAGTATAATTACCTTATGCGCTGAACAGGAAAGAGGGCCTATTCATTTTTCATTAGAGCACTTTGTTCACTTTGAAGGTAGTGAATCTACCTCCATTAACCAATTTATTAAAAAAAGTTAGACCTCGCTTTCTTTTGCTCTTTTGAAAAGTATGTCCCTTTCTGAATAGGTACATTTGTTGGGCAGAACTGATTGCAGTAGAGGAGTGTAGTGTGCAGGTGGTGGGGGATAGAGGCAGCAAAAGGGACACAGGGAGGATCTGATCGTTACAGAGAAGGACAGCTAGCAGGAGAAAGAGGCAATGTTAAGTTGATGGGTAGGGATGAGCTATAACTGGGTAGTGAAGGCAGTTGGAAGGGATCTTTACTGTAAGCACATGGTTAAGTTCAACTCCAGAATAAAAAAAAAAATCAACCCCTGCAGTGGGGCTCCTTTCACTGCAAGGGCAAAATGATCGTTATATCTATGTGGCAGAATAGGAAGAAATTCTTGCCCTATTTCATGCTTCAGCGGGGTCCCTCCTGAGGTGTGACCAGTTCCCCGCAGACTCCTTCCTAAGCCACTCATAGCTGCAGTCACATGCTTGCCACATACAATGCAGGGTTAATAGCCCTGCTCTGTATGAGATGATCCAGAGGGACTACCCACAGACCAGATCTTCTGGGAGGGGAGGACAGCACTGGAGCCAGCCAAAGTGGGAGCTAAGGTAAGTATTCCTGACTGTTGCACTACCCCTAGACATATTAAGCATTTAAGCCTAGCAGTGTGGGGGGACCCACTGCAAGGATAATTTTTGTCTAATCCCAGGAGCTGGGCTTTAAGTTACACAGAAAGGATGTGCTTGAATTAGGGGTAAGGTGGGTGGAAGGTAGATACACCAACTGTGGGGTAAATTGTCTAGCAGTGGAGATGCTGTGAGGCGTAGTAAGGTGGGTTGGATATGCTGTGAGAAGAGGGCGAGTTGACCAAGTATAAAAATGGCTGTGAACAGGGAGTGAGGTGTTTGAAAGGAAACCCCTCTCAAAGGGTGGTGAGAGTTGATCAAGAACAGAGATGCTGTCAGTGGGAGTGAGGTGGGTTGGAGACGCTTTGAGAAGAGGGTGAAATGACCAAGTTTGAAGATGCTAAGGTAAGGGAAAGCCTTTGAAAGGGGATTGAGAGTTGTCCAAGGATTGATATTCTGTGAGCGGGGGTGAGGTGGTTTGAAGGCTCCGTGAGAAGAGGGTGAGTTGACCAAGTTTGAAGATGCTATGAACAGAGGATGAGGTGGATGGAAGGGGAACCCTTTGAAAAGGGGGTGAGAATTGGCTAAGGATAGAGATGCTGTGAGTGGGGGTGAGGTGGTTTGGAGATGATGTGAGAAGAGGGTGAGTTGACCAAGTAGCAAAATGCTGTGAACAGTGATTGATATGGTTGGAAGAGAAACACTCTAAAAGGGTGGTAAGAGTTGGCCAAGGATAGAAATGCTGTGAATGGAGGGAGGGGAGATTGAGGTGGAAAAGAGATTGGTGCTCTAGGCATGGGGCACTGTGAGCAGGGGTTGGGGTCAGTGGATGGAGCTGTGAGTATGAGTGTGTGTATGGTGGGGGGTGGGGTGGAAGGAGGTAGGTAAGAGAGGTTGTGGTTGGCCGGGAAGTGTAATGTGGTTGGCTAGAATAAGCGTCATCATTCACAGCTTTGAACAGTTTAGTTAGCTAAGTTAGCTAAAGTCCCCACAGAGCGAACAGCTAGTCACAATGATGCACTGTCACTCCTCTTCACAACTGCACTGGCATTCCTCCCTACAAACCTATCTATTTTTACCTACATGCCTACTATACTATTCTCCTAACCTCCCTTGCTATACTAATCCCTGGCACCTGCCCACATGTACCTTTCCCCCTTCATTACCTGCCACATGATTCTTAGTACATTCTGCCACCAGTTCTTTCCCCACCTCATCTGTCTCTGCAAGGTTGCAGAAATGTGTCCTGTACCTAATAGGGAAATCTGTAAATTCTCAGTAGTGGGCACATGCAAGTTCTCTGTGGGCGGAGGAGATCAGTAAACTGGATGTCACCGATCTTCTGCAGCTGCTGTATACCCAGGAGTTTGGGACTTAGCACCTGCTACTGTGTAACAGTGGAGGCGGTGATTGCAGCCCCCTGGAGCTCTCTTTTTGGCCATCACCCTGAAGAGCCTGCGTCTCAGTGGGTCAATCTTCATCCTACTTTCCACTTATTGCAGTTGGTTGGGAACTCTAGTATTGGGATGAGAGTGTTTGGATGCTGATTGGTAGTATGGAGTGGGATAGGGACTTTTTCTCCACCTGGCACCTGCAGGGCTAGAAAAACTATACACTGCACCTACAAAGATCATCCAATTCGCCTGGCGTAACTCAGCATCAGGGGGTGCCACTCAGCGCCACTTGTTGACATCAGTCGCAATAGTTGTGGATCCCGATGGCCATTTTTAAGAAGTCCAACGTAAAGCCTAAGTTTAGTTTAAAAAATATGCACCAGGGCCATTATTTATCATATCTATATGAATTAAACATAATCTGTGAATGGAGGGGGAGGACCCTATTAATCATCCGCCCGTCCTCCATTCATATATCCCATTTCATTATACATTTTACTATAGAGCAAGGGTCTCAAAACTATTTTTAACAGGGCCAGTTTATTGTCTTTCCAAATTTAGGGGGCCATACTGTGACCAGTGGGAGTAGAAAATGTCCTGGCGTCAGTAAGAGTATACAATGCTCCATCATTGGTATTAGGGGGAGGAATAGTGCCCCATCACTGGTATCAATGGAAGTAATAGTGCCACATTGTTGGTATCAGTGGGAGCAATAGTGCCCCATCATTGGTAACAATTGGAATAATAGTGCCCCATCATTGGTGTCAGTGGGAGTAATAGTGCCACATCCTTGGTATCATTGGGAGGAATAGTGCCCCATCGTTGGCAACAATGGGAAGAATAAAGCCAAATCATTGGTGTCAGTGGGAGGAATAGTGCCCTATCATTGGTGTCAGTGGGAGGAATAGTGCCCCATTGTTGGTGTCAGTGGGGGTAAAAGTGCCCAGCATTGGTGTCAGTGGGAGTAATAGTGCCCATCGTTGGAATCAGTGGAAGGAATAGTGCCTTATTGTTGGAATCAGTGGGAGAAATAGTGCCCCATGTTGATATCAATAGGAGGAATAGTGTCCCATCATTGGTATTAAGCTGGGTTCACACCATTGCGAATTGGATGTGGGATCTCCACATACAATTCGCAATAGCAGGGGATTTTGACCAGCTCTCTATGGAGCTAGTTCACATATCTCCGCAGCAGGTCCGGTGCATTTTGCAGAAAAACGCTGTGCGTCCTTTGGTCCATTTTAGGTCCGAATTCAGCCCAAAATTCAGTGTGCAAAGCGGTCCTGAAACAGTGAACAAGCACGAATAGTGCCCCATCATTGGTATCAATGAGAATAATAGAGCCCCATCATTGGTATCAGTGGGAGGAATAGTGCCACATCCTTGGTATCAGTGGGAGGAATAGTGCCACATCCTTCGTATCAGTGGGAGGAATAGTGCCACATCCTTGGTATCAGTGGGAGAAATATTGCCCCATCGTTGGTAACAGTGGGAATAATAGAGCCCCATCATTGGTATCAGTGGGAGGAATAGTGCCCTATTGTTGGTGTCAGTGGGAGTAATAGTGACCATCATTGGTGTCAGTGGGAGGAATAGTGCCCCATTGTTGGTATCAATAGGAGGAATAGTGCCCCATCGTTGGTATTAATAGGAAGAATAGTGCCCCATCATTGGTATCAATGGCAGGAACTATGCTCCACTGTTGCTGACTGGGGGGAATAATGCCCCAAGGGCCAGATAAAAGCAAGCAAAAGGTCACAACTGGCCCCGGGCCGAAGTTTGGAGACCACTGCTATAGAGAAACATAGACTGCCTGCACGCCTGCAAGCCTTTTGGCTTCATTCAATATGTGAATGAAGCCAAAGATATGCTGGTAAGGCCCTAGTATGTGCATGCATATGAGATAGGGACCTTAGATTGAGGGTTCTTTGGAGACATGGACTGATGTGAATGAATAGTATGTAAAATGCTGCATAATTTGTTGGCACAATATAAAAATTGGTAATAAAAAAAAAAAATTGGCCTGTAAGGCTGCCCATCATAGTTATAGGCCAGTAGTGAGGTATTGGAGTACACCAAGTTGAAATTTGTACTTATAGGCTCCTGTGTATCAGGCATGCAGGCACTATTAATTATTTTGGGCTGGAACAAAAACAAGTAATCATAAGCAGAGAACGGCATCAATATCCGAAAGGTGATACTGATTGTATCTAATTGGACTTCACATGACTTACTGAAAGTAAATTTTGTGGTTGACAAACAGTATTGTTACACAGGCCTGTTAAAAAAGGGAACAGCAGATCAATGTTTGATCTTTAGTGAGATAATTAAATAGGATGATTCAAATGTTTATCTTAATTTCTACAGGAAGTTGCTGAGCATGTCAGACTGCATCTGACACCTGAGTGTGCAGCTGTAATATGTTAGATGCATAGATCACTTCCGCCATCTAGTGAGCATACTGTGTATTACCATATTGCTGCTATTGAATTGTACAACTATTTCTGTAAATACATTGTAGGAACTATTTACTGAAAGACAAGATAAGAATGAGGAAGGAAAAAAAGTTGTTGCAGATAGTGACTAATGAAGCCCAATTGATCAAAAAGATATACAGTTGTACTTTTCTCTAAAATTTACATATTTTTGTTTTTACTTGGAATTCATGTTTTTTTTTTTCCCCATAGAATAAATAGTGAAACCCAACAGGTTGCTTAGTGGCTGCAGCTCCACTTTTGTGCTTGGTTTCTTTTCACAAGTTTTAGTGAATCAATGCCAAGCATTTTAAGAGACTGAGAAGTGGCTTAGTAGGAGAAAGTATGGGTCAGTCCATTGCCAGCAGTGTAAGGCTTCTGCTGTATCATAGGGGTCACAGCTTGGGTCCTATTCAGCCCTCAGGGCTCAAGCATGCTTCTCCATCCAATGTTTATATGGCCATAGCCTCAAGTCAGTTCACTCATCTTGTTATCAAGAATATGAAGTTTGTTGTCTAAGACTGGGTTCACTCTGAATTCGGATGCTGCTCATGGCAGGGGTCCGGTGCATCTCTGTTCTCCCTTTCAGGGATGAAACAGGCCCGAGCATTTGCCTGAATCTGGACCTGAAACAGAGCTAAAGAAGAACAGGACCCCTGTGCAATTCGCTCCGCAGCCACCCCCTGGAGATGTGTGAACCGGCTCCATAGAGAGCCGGACACAGTCTCCTGTCATGTGAATTGGGTGCGTGTTTCCCCGCATCCAGTTCGCATTAGTGTGAACCCAGCCTCATTATCTGAGGTAAGGAATAATTCCTAACAGAGTTTACATACGTCAGACGCCTTTGATAACGTCGATGACGAAACGCGTAAGACGGAGCTACGCACTTATGTCACACACGGAACTCGGAGCGAGCATGGAATGCAGCTGAGGCGCACGCCACTCAGCTGATGGTTCTTTATCCACAAGCTCCCTCCGTGCACTATCTCCTGTACTTAGTGTGATTATCTGGCCCCTCTTCTATAGGGAGTCCAGATTGTTTTTATTGGCTGTTATCAGCTGTTTTTTAATAAAGTAATTTTATAAACGTATCACACTATGGGAGCCCTGTTTCTTTCCCATGAGGATGGCTTAAACTATTGACGGACACATCATATCTGGAGCGGAGGCACCTGGGGACAGCTTTACTGGGTCCTAAGACGCCATTCCACTGCCTGATACTACATGCCTATTACCCCCTGCAGGGGTTTAAGGAGCTGGTGAGTGTGGACCCTTGAGGGGGAGCACTGCAAGTCACTGGATACCAGCCTTTTTCCTCACGAAAGTCACCACTTACAAGAACTTTGTTTATGCTGGAACTTTATTTTACAGTCTTTAATTATTGGTTTTGCACTACATGTAATTTGATGTTAAGATTTATATCCCATATTCGTTCACTTTGAAGTATGGATGGGACTGTGGTATAATACGGACTTTGGATCCATCTGATATATTGGATTTACTTGGTGGACACTGTTTGCACTTATTTATTTATATTATTTTAGTTATTGGTATTTGCAGGCTGTACACTATATTATCCTTATACCACTTGCTGGGGGGCTTTCTACTATTAAGACTCCTCCCCATGCAACAGGTGGGGGATTCTCATTCACACTTGGATGGTTAGCAGAGGCGTATCTAGTGAAAATGGTGCCTATGGCAAGCACTGAAACTGCGCCCCTGTCAAAAAAACAAACAAACAGCTAACTAAACTACTTATGGATTAGTACTACGTAAACTGCCCAATGGATCAGTTCGCCCCTGGTCATTAAACATTCTACATTCAGTGAAAGTTCATGTACTGCAAAGTTTGCACTGTATGAACTTTCACTGGATGTGGACTGTTTAAGGAGCTTGTTGCACAAATCACTTTATTAAACTTTATGATATCTATTTATTTAATCCATATTGAGCACTATTTTATTGTGTGTGCCAAGCAGAAGCAGCCAATCAAATATGGTGCTCAATATGGATTAAATTAATATGCATAGCCATAAATATCAGAAATAAAAGTGTAATAAAGTGATTTGTGCAACAGCAGGTACTTCTTTTAAATAGACTGCGAATGTGACTACAGGAGATGACCAGACTGCGAATACAGGAGATGACCAGACTGCGAATGCGACTATAAGAGATGACCAGACTGCGAATGTGACTACAGGAGATGACTAGACTGCGAATACAGGAGATGACCAGACTGCGAATGCGACATACTACAGGAGATGACCAGACTGCGAATGCGACATACTACAGGAGATGACCAGACTGCGAATGCGACATACTACAGGAGATGACCAGATTGCGAATGCGACATACTACAGGAGATGACCAGATTGCGAATGTGACATACTACAGGAGATGACCAGACTGAGAATGTGACATACTACAGGAGATGACCAGATTGCGAATGTGACATACTACAGGAGATGACCAGATTTACTACAGGAGATGACCAGACTGCGAATGTGACATACTACAGGAGATGACCAGACTGCGAATGTGACATACTACAGGAGATGACCAGACTGCGAATGTGACATACTACAGGAGATGACCAGATTGCGAATGTGACATACTACAGGAGATGACCAGACTGCTTATGTGACATACTACAGGAGATGACCAGATTGCGAATGTGACATACTACAGGAGATGACCAGATTGCGAATGTGACATACTACAGGAGATGACCAGACTGCGAATGTGACATACTACAGGAGATGACCAGATTGCGAATGTGACATACTACAGGAGATGACCAGATTTACTACAGGAGTGACCAGACTGCGAATGTGACATACTACAGGAGATGACCAGACTGCGAATGTGACATACTACAGGAGATGACCAGACTGCGAATGTGACATACTACAGGAGATGACCAGATTGCGAATGTGACATACTACAGGAGATGACCAGATTTACTACAGGAGATGACCATACTGCTTATGTGACATACTACAGGAGATGACCAGATTGCGAATGCGACATACTACAGGAGATGACCAGACAGCGAATGCGACTACAAGAGATGACCAGACTGCGAATGCGACTACAGGAGATGACCAGACTGCGAATGCGACATACTACAGGAGGTGACCAGAATGCGAATGCGACTACAAGAGATGACCAGACTGCGAATGCGACTACAGGAGATGACCAGACTGCGAATGCAACTACAGCAGATGACCAGACTGCGAATGTGACTACAGGAGATGACCAGACTGTGAATGTGACTACAGGAGATGACCAGACTGCGAATGCGACTACAGGAGATGACCAGAATGCAAATGCGACTACAGCAGATGACCAGACTGCGAATGCGACTACAGGAGATGACCACACTGTGAATGCGACTGCAGCAGATGACCAGAATGCGAATGCGACTACAGCAGATGACCAGACTGCGAATGCGACTACAGGAGATGACCACACTGCGAATGCAACTACAGCAGATGACCAGAATGCGAATGTGACTACAGCAGATGACCAGACTGCGAATGCGACTACAGCAGATGACCAGACTGCGAATGCGACTACAGGAGATGACCAGACTGCGAATGCAACTACAGCAGATGACCAGACTGCGAATGTGACTACAGGAGATGACCAGACTGCGAATGTGACTACAGGAGATGACCAGACTGCGAATGCGACTACAGGAAATGACCAGAGACTGCGAATGCGACTACAGCAGATGACTAGACTGCGAATGCGACTACAGGAGATGACCAGAGACTGCGAATGCGACTACAGCCGATGACCAGACTGCAAATGCGACATACTACAGGAGATGACCAGACTGCGAATGCTACTACAGCAGACGACCAGACTGAGAATGCGACATACTACAGGAGATGACCAAGTAGCCAGTTTTAAAATTTAAGCTTTCAGCAATGCACAGCTATACAGGGGGATAAAGAACATTGTCAGGGAGGGTTTAGTAACACTGAGTCTATAGGTAGAAAGACCTACCTGACCAGCTGGGCTCACCTCTCAGAGGTCCGGGGGCGGAGCTTTCCGTAATAGGGGCGGGGCTTATGGTGGTAGGGGCGGGGCTTATGGGGGTAGGGGGCGGGAATATTCGTGGTCCAGGAAAGGCGATGTCAGTGCTCCAAGCACATACAGAGTACATGGGGCGGGGCAGGGCAGGGTCAGAGCGTCAGTGGAGCTCCCTGCCCCACCCCTCCCTGCTGACAGAGCCTCCCTCAGCCTAAACCGAGCCCGACAGCCATCGGATAGAACACCAGCGCCGTGATCCTGCAGGCTGGCCGCGGCGCTGGGGGCTATATTAGTCTGGGAGGACAGGTGGGGGTTTTTTATTCATGCAGAGGGCGGCTTTTTGCCGCCCCTTCCCCCCATGGCACTTGCCATGGCTGCCATACCTTAGATACGCCACTGATAGTTAGTTACACCTTTAAGTTATATATGAGTGTCTTCACCGTTCTGTACACATTAGCACAGTTTACTAATTATAAATAGGTTGATATACACCTTTAAAATTTATATGAATGGTTCTTACCGCTCTGTACACATTAGCAAGGATTATTAATTATAAACAGGTACCCCGGCATAGGTAGCGCCACTTACCCCTACCCAACTTTTCTTTTCCATTCAGGGAACACTTTCTGTTCTGTGAACAGAATAGAAGGTGTTCTGTGAATCGACAAGGGGGAGGAAAGGTAGGATAAAAAACAGGATCACTTTTCTATGAGAGCCACAACACCAGAAATTCAGCGCTTTTACTTTCCAGCATGAACAAAATTGATTTTTATACTACACAGCAATTATTCAGAGGTAGGATGTTATCAATTACCTGGTTAGAAGCCGAAATAACAAAAAAGATTCCCTCACAGCCCTGGTCCAAACACCACTGGAATGGTACCAAGAGTGCAGTTCACGGGTGATCATTTCTGGTAGATATCTTGGCAGAGAAGTGCGCTTGTATACTGCTGAGGAGAACACTAGAGAACCAGGTGAAGATACCACAGAGGAGCAGACTGGAACAACAGCTGATAGGAGCACCAGAACCCACAACAGGCTGGAAGACAAATTAAAGGCATGGTTAGGAGGCAAGATGAGGTCAGCAACAGATAGACAGCAGGATCGTGGTAATGAGGCAAGCTGAGGTCAGGAACGGATAGCAGGATCATGGTCAGGAAGCAAGCCAAGGTCAGCAACAAGTAATTAGCAGGATCATGGTCAGGAAGCAAGACAAGGTCAGCAACAAGTAATTAGCAGGATCATGGTCAGGAAGCAAGCCAAGGTCAGCAACAAGAAGACAGTTGAGCCAAGGTCAAAATCAATTTGGGTCAGAGCAGAGAAAAATCCAGAGATGAGCCAGGTCAGCAACGGGAAATTCAGGATTTTTAAGTAAAATTTAAGTAAAGATCATCGAGAACCCTACAGTTTCAGCACCATTCTTTAAATCAGGCTTACATGCCCGTGCACCTGCACGCACAGACGTTCATGCAACAAGCTTATACGCATTCTCGCACAGATGAGCAGTCCCACATAATCATCAAGCAAAGATCCTTGTTCTGCATGTTCTCCTGAAACCGTATTTACAGATAAACAGTACATGATTACAGGTACATTTTTTGTACTCACCCCATATCACCAAAGCATTCTGCCTGGAGATCTGCTTCAACGTAACACATTTTGTATTTGAGAGGGAAATTGGTTATTTCTGTTTTGTGGCAAATTTGGTCTACAGGCACAAAATAAATGACAAAAAAACATTTTTTTATTTTCATTTGGAAAATATCTATAATAATTCCCAGTATATGATCACAAGGCCATATTATGTCAGTGACATTAACCAAAAATGGCCTTGTGGCCCCTTTGTGGTTGGCCCAGGAATGAAAGCTTACTTTTGAGTTTGGCCAAACCCAAGCTCATCACTAGTCATTAGATATGAAAGGGGTGGAGACTTTCATGGGTTATACCCCCCCCCCCCCCCCCCCGAATGTACTAGAGTATCAATAAACAATTTCCATAAGTTTTTATTATTTGTTGATCATACCAGTAGATCTATTATTTTTCCGCTTCCTGTATCCCCCCCAGGCTGTCCAGCAAAGTATCAGTTACAGAGATTAAACATTCAGTATTATACTGGTACAAATTGCTTAGGGCTACCATAGAAGGTTCAAATGTTGGCCAATTCCTGTTGAATCAGTTGAAATCTGAGCTGTACAGTAGAAGGCCACCAAATCTGACTAGCTCAACAAAACTTGATGCAAAAATTGACTGAGCCAAATGGAAAATAATTGGCTGAACGGTAACTGCATTCTATCAGATGCAAATACCTTGGCATTCAGGCAACCTGAATACTGTAGCCTCCAGAACATCATACTCGTTGTGTCAGATGAAGAAAAACATCAAACAAGCTCAATAGCTCTGGTGAGGCAGCTCCTATACAGCAAAGCTTTCCTCGATGGGCACCCAACAGTAACTCAATACATAGAAATACAGAAAGGGGCACAAGACCAAAACCAGAATAAACAGTCTAAGATAATTTTTATTTGTTGGTAAAAAAAAAAACATATAAATAAATATTTTACCAAGTAATATGACTTTTTTTACCAACAAATACAATTTTCTGGGACTCTTTCATCCAGTTTTGTTCTGATGTTCCTTTCTGTATTTCTTTGGTTTGAATACAATACAACAGTAGAGATTTGATTGATTTTCTCTGGTTAAGTCTACGGGCCAAAAGAGATAACATCCATTTGTGTATGGCCAGATTTACATCCCTTTGCTGTAACTGCGTAAATAGTGTTATCTGGAGATGGGCCTTTATTTGTCTGTCTTTCACTTAAAGTTCATTTAAAACTAAGAATCGGTTCACACTGGTGCGATGTGGGGAAACCTGCAAATCAAGTTCACATTGCCCTTTGCAAACTGCTGTGGGTGTCAATGTTAATGACACCCCCAGATCTGTTCGCAGATCGCAGTGCGAACTGTGAATTCGTTTGAACACCCATGCGAACCGATTCTAGTGCGGACAAAAAAAAAAAGGTCCTGCGTGAGTTTGGTCCGAATATGATGCAAATTCAGCCATACAGTTTGTGTGGCTGAATTCACATTGCACAGACATCGCATGTGATTTGCACAGCAATGCGGTGCAAATCGCATGCAATGTTTGGCATTGCAACAGTGTGAACAAAGAGTAAAACCTGGTACACTGTGAGTCTTTTTCCATTCAGCCCAGCGAGTTGAACGAAAAAAAACTGTCAGCTCCAGTCAGAGCCGCTGTACTAAGGATCCAACATTAGTACAGTGATCTCCCTTGCTGGGCTGTTGTGTTCTAACAGGGGGACAGCCCCCTCGCCAGAACACTCTGATCAGCGCTCTCAGCCATTGGCTGAGAGCGCTGATCAGGAGCCGGTCGGCTGCTGGTTTTTCAGCATGCCCAACCGGCTGCCTTACACACGGGCCAACCCAGGCATTCAGCCTTTGTATACGGGGCTTAAAGCAGAGTAAAGATCCAGTTTTTTTTTTTTTCAACCAGTGGGTTGAACAAAAAACTGACAGATCCCTGAATCTACACAAATGATGTGGATGCAGGGATCTCCTCTGCTGTGCTATTGTGTTCTGACAGCAGGGACTCCAAACCTTTAGAATAAACAGATCAGTGCTGAATACTGGTTTTCCAGCATGACCAGCTTCTGATGAACAGAGAGGAGTACACACATACCAAAAGATGCCTGGTTCCCGCTGAACTGGCCGACTATCGGTACTTGTGTACCCAGCTTTAGTCTATCTAAAGTGGTTAAAGTGGTGAACAGTTATTTTTTTGTTCAGCTGGGGGGATGAATGATAAAATAATAATGAATTTCCCCATCCACACAAACAAGGATGGAGGAATCCTCCTTGCTTTGCTATCGTGTTTTGACAGCGAGGCTCCTCTGCTGTCAGAATATACTTATTGGCGCTGCAGCAGCTGGTTAGATGAAAGTTTTCCAGCAGTCCTGTTCAATAGAAGTCGATAGAAGTCAATCTACTGATCAACTTTTGTCTGACAGGGTGTGCCACACACAGAACGAAATTTGTCAGGTCCCTACTGAACTGGCTGAATTTTGATCCATGTGTACCCAGCTTCAGAATATCCTTTCCATAGCATGACAACACCACTGTGCAATTTCATTACAGAGCAAACAGCATTGTCACCCCTTTATATTAAGTAACAAAAAAAATAATGGATCTACTGGTAGGATTAACAGGTAATCAAACTACATACTATATACATTGTGGGGGGACTCTGAAAAAGAAAAACTGCTGCATTATTGCTACTGACAGACTGTATATGTCGTTCTTTATTTTGCCCAGGGTTACACTTTAAGTTAAGCATGAAACTGAAAAGATATATACTGAAACATGGTATCAAAAGAAAGCAATATGATATCCAAACCGACACCTTGTGCAAAATGTGGAAACTGCTGTGGATAAGGCGGGGTAACGGATAATGAGGGGTGCTTACATTGCTTAAAGGGTTAATTGGAAATGTGAAAAGTATCCAAAAAAGACACATCCTGTGGGTGTCTGCAGGTTAAAGGTTACATTGGTGGTCTCATGATTACTTTCAGATCAGACAGATGATGGTCATGTTTGTGTGCTGTACATGTGATGATCTCATGTCTGTTAACTTTTGACTGGGATACAAATTATGAATAGTCCAGTGTTGTGCACAGGAAAGATTATGTGTGAGGCACTTCTCACCTTAAACTATCTGATTCATTCAGATTTTTTTTACCTTGGTAGTCTATTGTCAATTTATTAATCACACCCCCAAGTGTTACATATATAGGAGTTTTCTGCTTTTCCGTGCCAAAGCACTGTGTATTATTAATTGTATAAGTAGTTGCCATTTTTAAAATCAAATACTGATTTGACTCATTTTCATCCATTTAGTGTTGCTGCTTTCCTTCATCTTCTTTCAGCCACTTCCTACCTACATTCTATTTGTCTATCCAGTTGTCTGCACAAGATTGATCTGGAGTGATTTCCTGATGGTGACAATAGTGAACTAGGCCTGCCCAGTCTTTTTTGGGATGGCCTCTTGTAATTTTTGCAAGGGGAATTGCCTGAACAAGGATCTTTATGGCGGGATTGCCAAGTATTCTTTTAATGAATGCTGCATATTTAAAATTATTTAAAGGGTATGTTCATCTTTTCACCAAAAATGAGAAGGTGAGCTAACTCCAAATATCCTGGACACCCCTCAGGACCTCATAGCACCTAGCATCCGCGATGTCCCATGCTGTTGGTGTAGTCCATACACTGCAATACGCAGCCCCGGAGTTAGTATCCATCATAATGCTCGCAATGGCAATTGATCATTGGTCAGTGCAGTGACAGTACCGTGCTGACCAGTTATAAGCACCTATGAGGCTTCTTCTTCCAGTAAGGTGCTCCAGAAGCTCTTTTCTTTGTTCAGCATGGTCACGTAGTCACATTGACTAATGAGTACTTGCCATTGCGAGCACTATGATGAATATTCACTCTGGGCTGTGTATTGCGGTGTAGGGATCACTACTCCTATGGCCCGTACACAAGTTCCGAAAGTCGGACGAAAAATACCGCTTTTGACGCGATCGCACGATAATTGGATCGTTGGTACAGAGCTTTCGAGAGCCGATCACGACAATTCATCCGATATTATTCGATCGGACGAGCATGAAAATGTTTCCCGTACGATACCGGATCGTACGATCTTCGTTTAGTCAGTACAGTTGTCGTCCGAAAATACAATACAAATACATTACAACACATGAAATCACTTCCGATTTTTTTTTTTTCTGTTGTACAGGAATTTTCGTGACTTTAGTAACCTATTCAATTTCTACTTGCAACTATTAAGTGAAAAAAGTTGTACGATCTGTCGTACGATATTCAGATCGTGTGTACGGGCCATTAGAGCAAGGTGCCTCACGGCTGCTGTGTGCAGCACGGTCCGGAGGGGTTTCCAGGATATTTGGAGTAAGTTCTTTTTTTTTTGTGTGTGCGTGCGTGAAAAGGTGAGCTAATCCTTATCCAAGAAAAAAAAAAACAACAAATAAACTTTTGAATATACATTGACATGTTAAGCGCTTCAGCCCCGGAAGGTTTTACCCCTTTCCTGACCAGAGCACTTTTTGCGATTCGGCACTGCGTCGCTGTAACTGACAATTGCGCGGTTGTGCGATGTTGCACCCAAACAGAATTGACATCTTTTTTCCCACAAATAGAGCTTTCTTTTGGTGGTATTTGATCATCTCTGCGGTTTTTATTTTTTGCGCTATAAACAAAAAAAGAGCGACAATTTAAAAAAAAAACGCAATATTTTTTACTTTTTGCTATAGTAAATATCCCCTGAAAATATATTAAAAAACTATTCTTCTCCTCAGTTTAGGCCGATATGTATTCTTCTACATATTTTTGGTAAAAAAAATGATTGAAAAATTGATTGGTTTGCGCAAAAGTAATAGCGTCTACAAAATAGGGGATAGTTTTATGGCATTTTTATTATTAATTTTTTTTTTTACTAGTAATGGCGGCGATCTGCGATTTTTATTGGGACTGCGACATTATGGCGGACGCGTAGGACAATTTTGACACATTTTTGGGACCACTGGCATTTATACAGGGATCAGTGCTATAAAAATGCATTGATTACTGTAAAAATGTCACTGGCAGTGAAGGGGTTAACCTCTAGGGGCAATCAAGGGTTAAATGTGTTCCCTATTGTGTGTTCTAACTGAAGAGGGGGGACGGACTGTGTAGGGGAGATGACAGATCGCTGTTCATACTCTGTATGAACAGACGATCTGTCTGTTCTCCCCTCAGAGAACCGGGATCTGTGTGTTTACACACACAGATCCCGGTTCTCCATGTGCCCCGAGAGATCTCGACCGCCGTTCTCTCGCATCGGCTCTGTGGGCGAGCGGGGGGGGCGTGCGCCCCTAGTGCCCAAATATAAAAGCGACGTAACATGACGGCGATACGTGCAGCCGAGCCATGTTGCCGCAGTACATCTGCAGGGGCTGGTAGGCAAGCGGTTAAAGAACATTATTTTGAATTTTTTTTTTTATTATTACAACACAAAGATGTACTGTCACAACCTTGGTATACACATTGAATGTATCAGTGTGAAAACACACATAAGGCTGGGTTCACTCTTATGCAAATTGGATGCGGCCTTCTCTGCATCCAATTTGCATGACAGCAGACTGTGACCGGCTCTTAATGGAGCCGGTTCACACATCTCTGGGGCGGAGTGGATTGAAAAGGGGTCCTCTGCGTCTTTGGCTCTGTTTCAGGTCCGAATTCGGGCAAAAATTCGGCCCTGATTTGTGCCTGAAACGGAGAACAGCAACACACATGGACCCCTGCTGTCATCCGCATCCGAATCAAATGTGAACCCAGCCTAAACGTTCAGAATATGTATAATAATCTTATGCAGTAAACAGTTTTACAAATTCCAGGCCTGATGTGGCCTATCTGTTATATGTTGTATGTTGAAAGTGGAATACATCTTCATCAATTTCAGATTGTTGACATTTTCAGAATTTGGTGACTTCCAAAAATTAGGGTGATGAGCCAAGCATGTCATATGGGGGTAGGGTTAGAGAATAGATTCTAAATAGGACAGTGATGGATGAAACAGAGAATTAAACTTTTCCTAATAATGGGGCAATTGTCCTCCTTTACAGTACCTGCCCTTCAGCACTGTTGGTACTCTAAAAATGTTTTAAGCCAGTTCAGATGGCCATTTTGTTTAGGGTCAGCCTAGTTACAGATTACATCATACTGGACAGTATTTTTCGTTTTCACGGTTTTTTTTTGGCACCAAAAACCAGTGCTGGGTTTCTTGCGCTGAAACCTGATCTGCCGGGAAAATAAGCAGGAATGGCAGAACCAAATATCCCTGATTGACATATTATCACACGATTGAATGTGAACAATAAGAACACAATGGCTGAAAGTTCTAAACGGCTTAATACTTTCCCTTCTGTCCCCCTCTCAGAATCACGTTTATCAAGGGTTTACATTTCTATGCAGTGTAATTTTATCAAAGAGCTACAATATCCCCTTTATGCATATGTATGCTTTGCAGCTCCTTAGAGGATGTTATTGGAGGCTTTACCTATGGACACTGAGGGGCTGTGCGTGGGAAATACTGAACAAACCAAAGTGTAACTCACAACTGTTTCATAACTAAATGTGATATCTGACTTTAGAGAGAAGAGGAGCATATTGTGAAGGTTACATTCTTCCACCCTAGATTAACCTCCGGCTGACCACATAATGTGTGGCAGCAGGGTAGATGGACATTATCGTCCAAATGCCGCACATATGCGTCCATTGGAGCCAAGGTTTCTGTGCTCAGGTTGTTTTTAGCTCAGTGACTGAGCTGTTACAGACAGCCCCTGTTCTCTGTTTATGATTGAGAGCCATCAAGATGGGCTTCCAATTATGGGACCACTTTGAAAGCCAATCACAGTAATAACATGATCAGGAATTTATCCCACCTCTCGGTGCTCAGATGCTCTTATAGGGCCGCAAGGAGGCATCAGGACGAAGTTAACAAAACATGCTGCTACTGTAAACAATACCAAAAGTGTGTTCCTGGAAGTGCCTGGTTAATTCAAACTTTGCATAAATTAATGCGTTTCTAAAGGCATATTTTTTTAAAATTAATATAATAAACATGTTATACTCCTCTGCTCTGTGTAATGGTATTGCACAGAGTGGCCCCCGAACCTCTTCTTCTGGGGTCTCCTGCCGGTGATCTTGGCTCCTCCTCTTCTGTGTCTGACCCCAAAGCAAGCTGCCTGCTATGGGCTCACTCCTCAGCTGGGCTGTGTACGTCCATAGACACACACAGTGCTGCTTGTCTCCCCCAACCACTCTCTGCTCACAGGATTTGACTGATAGCAGCAGGAGCCAATGGCCCACTGATGACATCAGCACTAACTTCCACCTGTGCTGTAAAATTACACTTGTCTATTGAAAAAAAAACAACCTTTCCTCCATAAGGTCTTGTGAGATTTTGAAAAATTCTAATGTGAAAATAGTGATTTTAGGAGCCTGAGGGCTTATTGACACCATGTACAGAGACCAGGCACCTGTCAAGCACAGCTCCCTGCAAGGGCACAAGGGCACAAGGGCACAATTGTTTTTTATGTGCTCTGTTCACACTACAATGCAGGTGCCATGTGCAGTGCTTTATTCTGTGCACAAAAATGCAACATATACAGTAAATGTAAGCAACTTCTGCTTAATCCAATTGCAGTGCAGTCCTGAAGTGGATAAACAACCAAATAAATAAGCTAAACAGCTAAGATAAATAATGGCGAAAATGCCTTAAGGCAAAGGTGTAAACAAACAGGTAACATAAGGAAACAGATGAATCTTCTCAGAATTTATTCTGTGGATTTCTTAGAAAATCCTTTTTACTACTACTGTTACATGAATGTTGTGACAACTGTTGGCAATGATAAGTTTTCCTACGCTGATTCCTTTCCATGAGGAATCACATCTACTGTATCTACTGTAAAGGTGCTGTGTAGTGGGCTCTGTTGACACCTGTGCATTTTAAAGGCTAAGTTCGCCTTTAAGTAACAAATAATAAATGTACATGTTTTTGCATTGAAAAAAATGTGCATTTGTTATTTTTTTTAAACAGGAGACTTCTCACCCCGTTGTTGCCGACAAACATATTGCATTTCACGCGGTTGCAGGGTGCGTCCCTATTGACTTGAATGTGTTGCATTCGCCGGGCTTGCCTCCCGCCAATCACTGCAAGTCAGGTCAACTTTGCCACAGGCATGAAGTGAAGCATCACTGGCATGGCATGTAAACTCCCTTGTCTGCTGCCAGTTGCAGCTTAAAGTAATGCTAAAGTCTCTAGTAAAGTTTTTTTTTTTATTAAAAATAACAACCATGTTATACTTACCTTCTTTGTGCAGTTGGTTTTGCACAGAGCAGCCCAGATCCTCCTCTTCTCGGGTCCCTCTTTGGCGCTCCTGGCCCCTCCCTCGCTCCTGTTGAGGGCCCCCACAGCAAGTAGCTTGCTATGTGGGCACCCGAGCCGAGCCGCAGCTCCCTGTGTCAATTCAGCGGGATAACAGGCTGCACAACGGGGGTGCCGATGCTTGTGACCAGTCACGATGACCGCCAGCCACGAGCGATCGCAGGCACGAGAGGCAGAACAGGGACCTGTGTGTGTAAACACACAAATCCCTGTTCTGTTCTGTGAGGAGTAACAGATCGTGAGTTCCTAATAGCTAGGAACCATGATCTGTCATCCCCTCTAGTCAGTCCCCTCCCCCTACAGTTAGAACGCACACCTAGGGAACACATTTAACCCCTTGATCACTCCCTAGTGATAACCCCTTCCCTGCCAGTGAAATTTTTTACAGTAAGCAGTGCATTTTTATAGCACCGATCGCTGTATAATTGTTAATCGATCCAAAAATGTGTCAATAGTGTCCGATGTGTCTGCCGCAATATCGCAGTCTCCAAAAAAATCGTAGATCGCCGCCATTACTAGTTAAAAAAAAAATAATAAAAATGCCATAAATCTATCCCCTATTTTGTAGACGCTATAACTTTTGCGCAAGCCAATCAATATATGCTTTTTGCGATTTTTATTACCAAAAATATGTAGAAGAATACATATCGGCCTAAACTGAGAAAAAAATTAGCTTTTTTTAAAAAAAATGGGGATATTTATTATAGCAAAAAGTACAAAATATTGTGTTTTTTTTTTCAAAATTGTCGCTCTTTTTTTGTTTATAGTGCAAAAAATAAAAACTGCAGAGATGATCAAATACCACCAAAAGAAAGTTCTATTTATTGGAAAAAAAGGACGTCAATTTTGTTTGGGTACAGGTCGCCGCAATTGTCAGTTAAAGTGCCATCAGACGCAGTGCCGTATCGCAAAAAGTGCTCTGTTCAGGAAGGGGATAAATCCTTCCGGGGCTGAAATGGTTAACCATGTGATCGGCTGTGTCCACTCACAGCCAGTCACATGTAAACACGGAGATGCCGGTAATCGGCTCTCCTCGCCTCACTCTGACAGAGTGTGTGGCGAGGAGAGCCAATCGGGGGACATCTAGGAATGTTATCAGGGCACTGATGATCAGTGCCCTGATGATCATCAGATCATCACCGGGTGATGTTGACCATGCCCCCTAAAACGTCACAGTCCGAGCATGCCCAGGGATTGTGACGGCATAAGGGGGCGGGGTCTCCGCCTATATAAGTCACAGCGGAGCGCTCAGAGAGCAGTCCAGCCAGAGAGATCGTCGTATCAACATCTGGAGAAGAGAAGAGGGAAGAAGCCAAGAAGACACGAAGCCAGAAGTCCGGGCCTCCGCTGGCAAAAGAGCGGTATGAAGACAGCGGAGGAGCCGGCAGAAGAACTGGAACACCGGGAGAAGAGGCCAGAGAGAGCGGAGAAGAACCAACCGGACACCGGGAGAAGAGGAACCGGAGGGACCCCCGAACCCCATACTCATTCACATAGGGTGGGGGGGCCGGGATCTGGGGGCACCCAAAGCACCCACCCCCCATTGTTGAGGGCATGCGGCCTGGTACAGTTCAGGGGGGGGGGGGGGCGCTCGCTCGTCCCCACTCCTTTTCCTGACCGGCCGGGCTGCGTGCTCGGATCGGGTCTGGTATGGATTTTAGGGGGACCCCACGCCGTTTTTTCGGCGTAGGGGGTTCCCTTTAAAATCCATACCAGACTTAAGGGCCTGGTATGCCCCGCGCTCGCCGCAATAGGAAAATTTGTTTTTCCTATTGCAGCGAGGGCGAGATGCAATACCCTGCCCTTGTGTCGTATCTGGTCCGTCAGACCAGCATACAGACGATCGGGCTTTCCGTCGGACCAGCATACAGACGAACGGACTTTCCGTCAGGAACTGAGTCCGACGGAAAGATTTAAAACATGTTTCAAATCTAGGTACGGCGGACTTTTGGGGAAAAAAAGTCCGCCGAAGCCTACACACGATTGGATTGTCCAAGTGTGCCGGAAAGTCTGTTCGTGTGTACACGGCATTAGATGAGGAAAATATCTCTTAGCCTTGGATGGAGGTTCTGGGTCTTCTTCCCATTGAATTGTGTCTTTGACTGCGACAACAAAAGGCTTGACTAATCCGAAATCAAACGCTGAAGCATTTTCTTCTGCTGTGTCCCTCTCGTCTTCAGAGTTAGAATCTACTTCTGGTTGATGAATGGATGTCCCCATTGCTCTATCACTAGTGGATGGAGCTATTTTATCCTGGGATAAGGCTAGCTCCCGAATTGAATCCTTTATCGTTTTTTTCATTGATTCCATGGATTCCTGTTTGTCCTTTTCTTTGTCTCTTGTGGCTTCTAGGAGGCACTGGTCACACACTAATTTCTCCGGGAGGGCTTGCTTTCCACAAACCCAACATGATTTATTTCCTGGATGTGCAGACTTGCGCTGGGGATCATGTCTACCCAAGGTATGGTGAGGTGACCTCTAAGAACTGCGGGAGGCATGAGTGGAGGATGAGTGTGAGTGTCCCGAGCATCTTGATCTCCTATCTGGAGAATTTCTGTGGGAAGATCTGCGGGATGATCCCTGGTGCGGGCTGCAGTGAAACAAAGAAAAAAATTGTGCTTCAGCATACCCGAAATGCTTTTTTTTTTGAAGAAAATGAAACTTACCTGCCTGTTGCAGCCCCTTAGTGGTATGTTGAGGATCTTTTTGATGCAGCATCGGGCTACTGGAGGCAGCTAAAAATATAAGACAATCTAATTAACATTGAGGGGGAAAGGGGAAAACGATTTTTTTTTATAAAATATATTTAATTATATGTATATTAAAATATTAAAATATATTAAAAAGTGCCTTGGCCGGGCTCCATTTAATATATAGCAAGGCAGGGAGAGGTACCGATCCAAGAAAATAGAGGGCACTCTCCTTGTGGAGATGTTTCCCCTCAGCTCCATATGAGCTGTCAGCCTTATATATATATATATATATATATATATATATATATATATATATATATATATATATGAGCCGATTAGGGTGTACCAAGATGGCCGCCGTTAGCATCAACGTGCTACTGCGCATACGCCGTGACAACATGCAGAGACTCCAGCCACCAAGACGCCAAAGCAGCAACCAGAGGCATGCAAAGCGCTGAGCACACACAGGGAGGGTACACGCTGCTGCTCCACGTGGGAACGCTGCTAGGACCCTCTAGACAGGGGAAAGAAGGTTGAGGAGACCCGCTCAAGATGTCCAGGTGAGACATGCCGACAGTTGGAATTTATAGCCCCAAAAAAGATCCACAGAAAATTGGGGTTCCCATACTTATATGGCGCTTTTAGCAGCCCAAGTGATGGGACTCCATACTGCAGGAGAGCATGAACCCGCAATGGTTACACCATATGGCGGTGAGGCAGGGACTGATCTGTGATCCTGCAGGAATGAGGATAGGAAAAAGAATACCTGGGGTGGGGGGGGACCAACTCTTTTTTTATAGAGTTCTAAGTGGTCCTGTGGGTTGGTTGGGGGCGGAGCAACCAACCATTGGTATGCTGCCATGGGTAGGCACCAGGAAAAAGGTTTGGTCTTGAAGTGGTCTGCTGCATCAACACTTCAGGTGTCTCACACTAATATACAGAGACACCTAGTGGAAACCAGGGAAAATGCACTGCAATGCTTCTGTACCTCTACAAATGTATCTGATACCAGTGCAGCATGGACAGAGACCACACAAAATTATCAGATCAAAAGACTTCTAGAAGGATCAACAGGTCATTTTTCTTTTGCACTTAAATGGATGAAACAAAACACTTTTAATGGTATATTTACCTGATTAAAAGGGAGCAAATAAGAAAGGTTCATTGTTAGGGTTTACATATTCTTTAAAGTAAACCCTAAGTGAATCACATAATTTATATCATAGATTTACTTTCTTCATCCTTTGTTGCATTTCAGGGATGCTGATCTCTGGCATTCTCTTTGCAGTCAGTTCATGTCTACATGCCTACACCTGAGCAGCTGCTGCACATCATTTCTCCGGGCACGTTTCTGAAGGTGACAACAGTGTGAACATGTCTGTGCCACCCTCTTGTAGTCTCCATTGGAAGAGTGTGTTACAGGCTGTACAGGACAGTGGGAAAAAGGAACAAAGAGCATTATCACCCAATAACAGGAAGTGCCTGCATAAGGACCTTCATGGCAGGATCACCATGTATTTTAATGAAAGATGCAAATTAAAAAAAAAATAATGGTACTGTATATACATTATTAATACTGTGGGAAGCGAGTGGATCGAAAAATTTATGCCGTAACTAGCCAGGATAGAGGGATGCTAACAATATAGGAGTTTTTCTGTCAGGCTTCGGGGGTGCTGCAGATGGCCTACAGGGCCACTTGAATGCATAGTCAATAAAGGCAGAACTTTTTTTCTCTAGTTGTGGATAGAGTGGACAGGCACTGAAACACCAGTCAGGTTTTCATTGCTGTCTGTGCCCTTGTTAGGAAGATTCACCCTCTCTATTTGTCCTGTTTACCATTATCATTGAAAGTGAAAGTAAAAGGTAATCCCAAATTTTGGTTTGTCCCCAGAACAGGAATAGAGGGAAAATGTTCCAACAGCATACTTACCAACTGTCACGAATTTCCCGGGACATTCCAGAATTTAGCCCCCTTTCCCGGATTTAGCCATTCCCGGAAAATGTCCCGGGAAATTCTAATTTTACCGATTTTTTTTTTTTTCGCCGCTGCTGCCGCCCGCCGCTAGAGTTCTGTGGCCGATGGAGACAATGTCTCCACCGGCCACCATTTTCCCAGAGGCCAAATTACTATTTAGTAATGGCCAGGTGACTGCCAATAGAATTTGAGCTGTGACACCGCCCACCTCCCGCCCCTCTGCGACCTGATGTGGGAAGGGGCAGGGGTGGGTGGCGCCGCAGCTCAATTGCTATTGGCAGCCACCCGGCTATTTTGTCCCATTCTGCACTGCTGGGAATGCCTGACTCCATTGGGGGATGCCTGGTGTAAAGACAGGACTCTGCTGGCAGTGGCAGTGTAAGGGGGGACCCCTCTGCAATGTCTGATGTAAGGGGTACTCCGCTGCAATGTCTGATGTAAGGGGGGACTCCGCTGCAATGCCTGATGTAAGGGGGGACTCCGCTGCAATGTCTGATGTAAGGGGGACTCTGCTGCAATGTCTGATGTAAGGGGGACTCCGCTGCAATGTCTGATGTAAGGGGGGACTCCGCTGCAATGCATGATGTAAGGGGGGACTCCGCAGTAATGTCTGATGTAAGGGGGGACTCCACTGCAATGTCTGATGTAAGGGGGGACTCCGCTGCAATGCCTGATGTAAGGGGGACTCCGCTGCAATGCCTGATGTAAGGGGGGACTCCGCTGCAATGCCTGATGTAAGGGGGAACTCCGCTGCAATGCCTGATGTAAGGGGGGACTCCGCTGCAATTTCTGATGTAAGGGGGACTCCGCTGCAATGTCTGACTTAAGGGGGACTCCGCTGCAATGTCTGATTTAATGGGGACTCCGCTGGCAATGTCTGATGTAAGGAGGGACTCCGCTGCAATGCCTGATGTAAAGGAGGACTCTGCTGGCAATGCCTGATGTAAGGGAGGAGTCAGCTGGAAATGCCTGATGTAAGGGAGAACTCCGCTGGGGACACCTGATGGCAGGCGACGTGGCAGGTGACACGCTCAGGGTTCCCACTAATTCTGCATTATGGTGAGTTAAATAATTTCATTCTATATTACAATGTAATTATAGAAATAATGCACTTCAATCATCCTGGCACCATAACAACCATGGTGCCGGGATGATTGAAGCGCCAACACCAGGTGTTTGGAGTATCTTTATCTGCTGATTTGTTAAACTTTCTGGAATACACATATTTCTACTGTTGTGTAGGATCTGGGCCTGCTGTCACTCCATCCCTCTTTCTTTCTCTCTTTTTCTTTTTCTTTCTCTCCCTCTTTCTTTCTTTCTCCCTCCATCCCTCATTCATCTCATACCACACCCCTTCCATGCCACGCCCATTTAAGACATGCCCACTATTCCGCTCAAGCCACGCCGCATTTTTCTGTTACAGTATGCCCCTACAAACGAATGCCACACTCCCTAATTATAGCAGGCTCCGCCTACATGCAAAAAAGTGCCCCGAATTTTTTTTTTGCAATGTTGGCAACTATGCAACAGGGCCTCTGGTTTCAGTGACAATCAGGGGTTCCCTCGCTTTCAAGGGATTTCCTCTCACTTCCTGTTTTGGCAAAGGGACAGAAAGCAAGGGGAAATCTCCCCAATGGGCAAAAAAAACAACAAACTTGAAAGGGGTTATAACCCTCTTTTAACACCTTTCCTCCTATAGAGTGGAAGTCATATGACATCCTGTCAGAAGCACAGCAGCGCAATCTGTCCACGGCTGTGTCACAGATCACATGACAATTGTAAACAATGGATGGCTTCCTTTTATGCAATCCATTGTGTACAATTGTGTTGCCGTGATGGGTTACAGAGATCACATGGTACAGACAGGGCCAATGACAGCCCATCTGATTAGCTTTGACCAATCACAGCTAATCACAACAAAAGACACTGACTGAATCAGTTTCATTCAGTAAAAATAGTTACTTATACCAATGAAATTCATTGGTATTAGCAATCATAATGTGTAAAAAAAAAATAATCCTGATACTTCCCCCAGTGTTACTATCGTAACACTGTATTGCGCTGGTTACAGTGTGTTGTAAAAAAAAGAAAAAAAATGTGATAAAAAATTACAAAACTTGAATATATATTTACATACTGGTGACAGCATGTAAAGATATATATATATTTATATATATATATATATATATATACACTGTATTTATTGGCGTATAACACTCACTTTTTCACCCTAAAAATTGGGTGCAAATAGCATGTGCGTGTTATACGCCAATACTTCAATTTTAGATGCCTCGGAGGGGACAGGGAGGGGGGCGGGATGAGCGCTGTCAGATTACATACAGTGAGAATCTCCTGTTTACTTGGCGGCCTCTGTAATAGAAAGTCCCGTCTCCTGGGCCGCCATTGGACCACTGTTCTGTCTATCATAGGAGATTCTCACTGTATATAATCTTTCAGCGCTCGTCCCGCCCCCCTCCCTGTCCCCTCTAGGCTGCAAATGGGCATCGATCAGGCTGCACTGATGGTAATGGTGAGGCTGCTGCATTGATGTGGACTGATGAGGTCGCATTGATAACCTCCACACCAGTTATATGACAAGGCTGTACTGCACTGGTGACAGTATGTAAGAAAAAAAATTTTTTTTATATCTTCATTTCCCCAAAAAAGTGACCAAAAAATACAACTTCAAAAAAGTCGCCATGCCTCTTAGTGAATATTTTGGACTATCTACTTTCCAAAAAGGGGTCATTTGGGAGAAATTTGTACTGTCCTGGCCTTTTTGGGCCTCAAAAAAAATTAGATCAGTACAGGATTGAGTTTCAGATATATATACAATAACAGAAACAAAGAAAAACTTGTTGTTTTTTTTTCAAAATTTTCAGTCTTTTTTGTTTATTTAGCAAAAAAAAAAAAAAAAAACTGTGGTGATTAAATACTACCAAAAGAAAGCTCTATTTGGGTAAAAAAAATTATAAAAAAAATTCTTATGGGCTATTTTACACTTTCTTCAAAACATAGCTTCGGACAGGCTTTGTTAAAGCTCTCTGAACGCCAGTCAAAGCCCCTGTCACTAAATAAAATGGTTAGCTTACAGTCCTGTTTACACCTTGCTTTTGCTTGGTGCTTCGATGAGGCTTTGATGAGGCTTTGCTGGTGCTTCGATGATGTTTTGGTGGAGTTTCGGTGGGGCTTCGATGAGGCTTTGGTGGAGTTTCAAGCAAACTTTGCCATAGACTTCTATGGAGGCTTTGAAGCACCGCTAAAGCTGCATGGGGTATAATTTTTGAAGCGAAGCCGAAGCAAAGCAAAGCAAAGACTCTAAGCTAACCATTTTTTTTAGTGACTGGAGCTTTGACTGACGTTCAGAGAGCTTTAACAAAGTGCCCGGTATTGAAGTGGTTAATATATACAACAAAAAGCTTTTATTTTAAGGTGCTGAAAACCCTGTTCCAGCAGAGTGTAAATGTCATTTATCATTCATCTTTATTTCATCTAATAATTGTGGCTGTATTTTTTTTTTTTTTTTTTTTACTTGAAAATGTTGGTTTTATAATTATCATTAAGAACACCCTGTCGCAGCCATATAAAAAAAAAAAAAAAAAAAAAAAAAGAAAGAAAATTTTGAACTAAAGTGTACTTAATAAACTTTAAAGAAAGAGAACATTATTACCGGAGGGCAAACTTAAAAAAAAGAAAATTGGAGAATAAGAAAAGATGTGCAGAAGTTAAAACGATAACAGTTGCTATGTAAGCTTATATGCCTGGGGAGAGACAAGGGGAACAATGTGCACACTTAACATAGTAAAGAGCAGCTGGTGTGCCCACCAATAGAAATGCAAGATTGGGTGACACGCCCCAGCCCCTCCTTCTCAGTTTCTTTATCCTTTGCAGTTTGATCTGGACTAATAGAGAAAGACAGGCAGTAACCTCTTCATGGCCAGCGGGTCATTACTCCAAATAGAGGATAACGACATGCCTCGGAATTACTATGATTATTATTTATAAAAAGTTCAAATAAAAATGTATTTGTTTAAAAAGATATTTTACTAATTACACATGGGAGCATAATATGTTAAGTACATCTATAAATTTATAGGCTTACATAAATTTGTAATCATTCTTAATTTTAATTTCTAAATACAGTAACCCATGGCATCCAATCAGAATCCATCTTGTCCTGGTCTGAATTCAGCAGAGCAAATTTTAAGGCCTCAATCACACGGACGCTTAGGGGAAGTCTGCGAATTCCAGCAGCAAGAATCGCCTGTTTATGTTTAGCTTTGCATGCTCTGTCTGGGTGAATAAATGACGAGCTGAAAGTGGCCGGATATGTCCGTGGCTTTCAGCGGTTTAACGCCCATGGACACCAACTTTGCTGAGCCACGCGGAACACTCGGTGCAAAGGGCAGGTAACCATAACATGTTTGTTTTATCTTAATTAAAAAAAAATAACCTTTACAACCACTTTAAGCATTGGGACACACTTCTGTAACCTCTTCGCCCCGGTGTCTCCCGACCCGTTAAAAGGTTTATGACCCCAGGAGGCAGGGCGGGGCTTAACAGCAGGTGACCCCTGTGATTGGATCAGTTAGACGCAGGTAACTGTGTAGGGAGCCTGCACCGCGCACACTCTCGGCACAGCTGTATTGACAGCAATTCAAGTAAATATACGGCCCCTCTGCGCTAAGGACCAGGTGCTGAGAGGCCGCATATATGCGTGCGGCCGGCGCCAAGGGGTTAACATGGTAGTTGAAGTGGAACTAAACCTAAAATTTTGAAACTTGCGAGAAGGCAGCTCTTTATTGCAAAGGAGACATGCTTTGTCTGCCTATTAGCAATCTTCTAATGATTGCACAGGTAGGCATGCATTCCAAGCACAGTGTGAGTCCCATGTGCACTCCATCTCCTGCTGGCCAATCACTCAGAAGTAGCCCAGGGAGAAGATGACAACGGCTGGTGAGGGAAGTAACTGTCGTATTGCTGGAAGGTGGAGGTGAGTATTTTGCAGAGTTTGGTTTTGCTTTAAAAATGATTGTATCTGAGAATTCGGAATCAAATGGAACTATATGCAAAATGATAGATGAGAGCAGCGTTTCCAAAAATGTGAGGCGTGTACCACCGGTGCTATTCACATTCACTTTAAGTGGTCAGGTGCACTGCTATATCAGGATTTCTATGCAGTACTCCCTACAAGTCCATGTTCATGGTGACAGTTGGGACTTGTCGTTTTCTCATTCACAGATTCCTGTAAATGAATAATGTGGCTGTGTGGGTGGAGTTTTTTTTTTAAAGCAGCAGCCAGGGCCAGGGCCGTCATCAGGGGGGTACAGGCAGTACTCCTGTAAGGGGCCCAAGCGTCCCAAGGGGCCCGCCTGGCCGGGCCCCCCTTTCCCCCTCCGGCGGCCACTATAGAAAAGAAGAAGGGAGCTTACACAAGTCTGATGAGCTGCTCTTTCTTTCACTAGCACACACCCCCCTCCCCCCCCCCCGTGGGCGCTATAGAGGAGAAGAAGGCAGGGAGCTTACATGTCTGAGCCACCAAGCCGCCTTCCACTAGTAGGCCCCTCCCCCCCTGCAGGTGATTGAGGCCAGCATTTGCTGCACAGCACTCTTTCCCTGCTGAGGTGGAGCCTGCTGGCTGCCGCTGCTAGGTTAGCTGTGATTGGCCGGGACTCTGGCAGGGGGTGTAGTCAGTTTGTCAGCGGTGAACAACCCAGCCCTGTTAGGTGCATGCAGGAAGATAGAGAGCGGCATGGGAGGGTAAGTCACAAAAAGTTGATGTGCTCCCTGTGCTGTATATTTGAACTTTATTTTGAATCTCCTTTGCCTTAGATGGGAAGGGAATACCTGAGCCTGATGAGCTGGCATAATTGAGTTGCATAGTGTAAATGAATGACTCTGGGTGGAGATAAGAGTTACATTGTGGAGAGTCTCTTCACTTTGTAACTCTCATCCCCACCCAGAGTCATCCTTGTCCATTTTCAACAATGCAAGACCATCATCTTCATCTCCCACCCAGCATCATCCATCCCTCCAGTATCCACATCCACACCCAGCATCATCCATCCATCCCTCCAGTATCCACATCCATGCCCAGCATCATCCATCCATCCCTCCAGTATCCACAATGTGGGCTGATTCGGTGGGACAGCCAGTGGTCAGGCCTCGTGGGGCCCAGGCCTAAAGCATTGTAAGGGGCCCCAAAATTCCTGATGGCTGCCCTGGTCAGGGCTGCTGACAAGCATGGGGAATCGGATCGTGGACTGGGAGGGTGATCGGTGCGGCCGGGAGGGCAATTACTGGAACTGATTCCCCTGTGTGGCTCTCCCTGCAGCAGCTGAAAGCCAGCTTTTCCTTCTCTCCCTCTGGCCAGCTATCAATTGTTGTAGGACGAGACACACAGGAGGATCAGTTTGAGTAATTGCTCCCCACCACACCAATCACCCTCCCTGTCCATGATCTGGTTATTTCTTCTGCCCAGGCCCCCTGTGTGCCCCTTTTCCCCACAGTGCTGCCAGCTTCGCCTTCCTGTCTCTCCTGTGGGCACACAGTGGGATTGTCTTAGGGTGGAGAGCTGGGGAGGGGATTATGGCATATTTACCGTCCCCTTCCTTTACCAATCGTTCACTGTGTACATTCATACTATGCTTCAGCTTGTGAATGAACAGGAAGCCTCTGTACATTCATCAGCAAAGGCTGCAGAGAAAGGTCTGGGGATACACACTATATTACCAAAAGTATTGGGACACCCGCCTTTACACGCACATGAACTTTAATGGCATCTCAGTCTTCGTCCGTAGGGTTCAAAATGGAGTTGGCCCACCCTTTTCAGCTATAACAGCTTCAACTCTTCTGGGGAGGCTGTGCACAAGGTTTAGGAGCGTGTCTATGGAATGTTTGACCATTCTTTCAGAAGCGCACTTGTAAGGTCAAGCACTAATGTGGACGAGAAGGCCTGGTCCACAGTCTTCGCTCTAATTCATCCCAAAGGTGTTCTACAGGGTTGAGGTCAGGACTTGTGGAAGGCCAGTCAAGTTCCTCCACCCCAAACTCACTCATCCACAAATGTGCTTCTGGAAGAATGGTCAAACATTCTCATAGACACCTTGTGGAAACCTTGTGGACAGCCTTCCCAGAAGAGTTGAAGCTGTTATAACTGCAAAGGGTGGGCCAACTCAATATTGAACCATATGGACTAAGAGTGGGATGCCATTGTAGCGCTGGTAGATTTGCAATCTACCGCATGTTAGGTAAATTTAGTAAATTGTGCGTTAGGAAGGTTAAAGTTTGCCTCTGTTCCAGCTTGGCTATACTTTCACTATAGCAAAACCTATACATCCTGTGGCAGAGGATTGTATGTATTTTGTTCCCAAACAAGTCTGTGGCAGAGACTTTGATTCGTGCTGCGTGCTGGCTGCTAGACAGTGAGAGAGGCCTATCCAGACGAGCAAGGAGTATGTCCCAAGAGGGGAGCGCATTTCAAATAGTATTTGAATTCTACCAGGACGTTTTGTCAAGAGAACCCTACCAGAGAACATTTGAGTTTCTTCTGCAAGTTTCCTTTCTACCTCTTTCCTGCTACTTCCTAAGTCGTTTGTTTAATAAAGCATTGAAAACGTACTCCAGTGTTGGTGCGTGTGTCGTCCAGGAGTAAACTCAATGGAACCCTAGACCTGGTGCCGGTGAAACAGAGGGAAGCAGAGTGAAGGTAACAGACCCGCTTAAACTAGCAGCTCCACCGTGAGTTAGTGCTACACCATTAAAGTTCATGTGTGTGTAAAGGCAGACGTCCCAATACCTTTGGTAATATAGTGTATGTCCTCAATTCCTTTATCTGTCTCAATAGTAAGACATCAGGGGACTGTTTATACCCATGATATTTCACCAAAGCCTCTCAATAGTGTTGTAAAAAATTTGTAAACAATAATTTAAAAATTGTAAAAAAAAATAAGGGCTTATTCACACATGTTCTCTAGCCATACAGTGTGAATGTGCAGCTTGTTTGTGCAGCTGTAGCCACCTGTTATTCTTTAGGGATGCAGCGGCTGTATGAACACAGCCACAGGTTCTAATTTGACATGCGTGCAGGTGTGGGTGAGTGGCCTCAAATGTACACTGTCTGTGTTGGAAGCCATACAACAGTATCCACATATCTGTGTTTGTAAAGCTGCTGCATCCCCATAGCATAACCTAGGCTGCCTGCACACAGCTCCAGCCACATAACAGAAATGCTAATTCACACTGTACAGACCACAGCACCCATGTGAATGAACCCCAAGACCTCATTCACACACACAACTTTATTTAATAACTCAAAACGGTGTTATCTTTTTGTTTCAGCACAATTGCTTAGGTTATGTTATGTTTGTGTCTGCTAATAACTATTTTAGTCTGTTTTTAGTGAAAATTTCATTTTGATATTATTTTAAGGCTGGGGGGCGTGGGGAACAGGCTGTACAGGGCCCTGTGATTTCAAACAGCAGCCCTGGGTACAGTATAGTAGCACATACTGTATATGTGCATATGATATGCAGTATGTGCATTAATCCTTAATAGCAAATCTCCCTCAGTGATCAGTCTTCACATTATGGACAGTAACCTCTCACTGACTAGTCTTCAGTTTTTTAGCAGTCGCCCTAAAGAGATAAACCCTCAGAGTATGTACTTTAACCATCCAGTAACTAGTCTCTAATGTGTGTAGCACTGCCCACTTGAGGACTGCATAGATTTACCTGCTCATCTGCACCATCATAACCCTGGGAACATTCCAACCCACCTGACACTCTGGGTTCAGACATCTTTGCACCACCTTGAAGTAATAAATCAGACAACTCAATGAGTTTATATTCTATTAACGTTTACTGAAAGACTCAAAGAAGATTTTTGTTGCACAAAGGAGGTAATATATCAACTTCAGATAACAGTCCTAGTTCAGAAGAAGAATTCCTCCGCAATAATACAAGTTAAGACAGTCTGGAGATAACAGTATACTTATATATACAGTCAGGTCCATAAATTTTGGGACATCAACACAATGGATTTGAAATAAAACAAACAAGATGTGCTTTAACTGCAGACTTTCAGCTTTAATTTGAGGGTATTTACATCCAAATCAGGTGAACGGCGTAGGAATTACAACAGTTTATATATGTGACTCCCACTTTTTAAGGGACCAAAAGTAATGGGACAATTGGCTGCTCAGCTGTTCCATGGCCAGGTGTGTGTTATTCCTCATTATCCCATTTATAAGGAGCAGATAAAAGGTCCAGAGTTCATTTCAAGTGTGCTATTTGCATTTGGAATCCGTTGCTGTCAACTCTCAATACGAGATCCAACGTGCTGTCACTGTTAGTGAAGCAAGCCATCATTGGGCTGAAAAAACAAAACAAACCCATCAGAGAGATAGCAAAAACATTAGGTGTGGCCAAATCAACTGTTTGGAACATCAGTTGCAGTAGAGGCCTCGCAGAGCATCACCAGGGATGAAACCCAGCGTCTGGTGATGTCAATGCGTTCCAGACTTCAGGCTGTAATTGACTGCAAAGGATTTGCAACCAAGTATTAAAAAGTGAAAGTTTGATGGATGATTGTTAATCTGTCCAATTACTGTTGGTCCCTTTAAAAAGTGGGAGGCACATATACAAACTGTTGTAATTCCTACACCATTCACCTAATTTGGATGTAAATACCCTCAAATTAAATCTGAAAGTCTGCAGTTAAAGCACATCTTGTTCATTTCATTTCAAAGCCATTATGGTGGTGTATAGAGCCAAAAAGATTAGAATTGTGTCGATGTCCCAATATTTACAGACCTGATTGTAGGTCCATTCAGCAACGAGGGCTGAGTGAAGAGAAAACAATTGATTCGATGAATGAACATCAATCTAAAGTGCTTGTGCAAAGCAAACCCAAAAAGTAATCCTCCACCTTGTGACGTCACCAATAGTAAAATCAGGATTTGCTCTTACGCCAAATGGTGGACCCACTATTATGGAAGGTCAAATAGGCATTTGGATATTCCAGCTGTTACCTAACCACGGAAGATAGAGTGTGGATGGTGTGCGCCTCACAAACCGTTCCTCCTGCACTGAGCTCAGATCATCCAGATAACCCAGCAATACCTCAGTTTCCAGTTTCAGTTGAACTGGAGGCGTGTGGGCACCATGGAGGGCTGAGGTATCACTGGGTTATGGCTAGCAGTTGGAGTTCTTTAACTATATCTAATAGGGTGTAGCAGCAAGGTAATGATACTTCTTGAAAGAAAGGGTGGATGCGACATATGTACAACGTTCAAATAAAAATGCAGTAGAATGTGTGCCCAGGGTAAAGTTGTCTGTGCACAGTGTCCCAGTGAAGCAGCAAAGAAAGGTTTGTAAAGGTGGGCAATTGCCCTCTCACCAACGACCAGGCTGATTCAACACCTTCCGAACAGCGGTTCCTGAAGAGACATCCTTCTAGCGGTTCCACTCGCGATGATCACCTGAAGAACAGCACCAAGCGTGGGTTTTTGGACTATCAGGGTGATGCTGGATAGATGCCCGATAATCTGCAAGCAGGGATGGGCCCTTCCTGGCTTGGTTGGAATGTCTTACACCGCGTGGTAGGCCACGACCTCACCCTCTCGGAACGGGGAGGTCATCACACGCCAGGCCCAGGAGGAAGAGAGCGTAGCACATGCCCCTGGTCTCTTTTATGTTCTTCCCAGCCTTCTCCCAGATGATAGCAAAGATTCCTGGGATATATAGTCTGGGTGCATAGTCATACAGAGTAATTGCCGGTCTGAGGAACTACTAATCCCCCAATCCCTTTGGGTCAGCTCACAGATATGATGTCAGTAATGCCTAGTTTCCACTGAGCGGATTGGTTCGGTTTGGTTTGGTACGGTACGCAATTTTGGGTGTTTCCATTATGAAAGCAGCCCATACAACCGAACTGTACCGCTCCATTCAGGGTCCTGCTTCAGATGTGGGGCCATAGAAAATGGAACGGTTCGGTTAGGGCGGAGCTACGATACATTCCACTGATTGGCTGACAAAAAACCCTCTGCTGTGCTATGCTGAGGCATTTTTTCTAAACCCTGTATGGCCCCTTGTGGTCCCACTTGCAGTGGAAACACTCACCAGAATAGACCGGACCATTCCAGGCCATTCAAACTGTACCAACCCGAACCGATCCGCTCAGTGGAAACAAGGCATTAGTGATGCTGGGCACTAGAGGGACAATGCAGTACATAGAAATGACAGGGAATCGCTAGGTTTTGCAATTGTAGTCCACTTTGCTACATGTGTTTGCATTAACTCTTCTGTAATTAGCCCACAGAGTTTGTGCATTTTACCTTGGTGACCAATTTCCAGCTATCATGCTTTATTAACCCCATTACAATTACAATTCCTTTGCCCGAATCCCCACTTTAACCATATGTACTTACAAGAACATTGCACACCCCTAGACTGATGACTACATGCCTTAATCCACTCCCCAGACTGATGGCCCAGCCCACAAATCACAAAGCATTCATCAACTAATATTTCAGGTCAGTGACAGTGAAATATTGCAGAAGCCATTGGATCAGAATGATGGGTAGGCAGCTAGCATTTTTAGGAGGAGAGATCAGCAATGGCAGCCTCCTTATTTCTCATAGTACCAGGCTTGTTTTTCTCTGGCCTGGTTCCTGCCTCATCCATTTACCATTCTACCATCTGTAAAGTTCTGAACTGCTAAATGCAAGCTCAATATCTACCATATCCATCAAGGAACAGAATGTTCTTCATATTTGAAAAATGCAATATTTCATTCCATCAAGTCCAGGACTTCTAAAACTGGATTCTGATGCAGTTCCAAAACCAAAAGATGGTTGTACTTCTTGACATAAATGTACTCTAATGCCATGTACACACGGTCGGAATTTCCAACAACAAATGTTCGATGGGAACAGATTATAGAATTGGATAATGTGCTGGCCTGCCAACATCCTACATAGCATTATAAAGAGAAAAAATGCAAGGAAATGCACTAAGTGGATGCCCCCTTGGACTTTGAAGGGCAGGAAAGAATAAATAGGGAGTAAATAAGTGTAAAAGGCACAAAAGTGCCAACTTTATTAATATACAAGAATAGAAAAGTGATTTTAAAAATACTCAAAATCGTTTACAGTACAAACAGTGCACCAATGGTAAACATCAAGAACTATACAATATATATCACCCAAGGCTGGTAATCCAAAGTGCTACTCATGGTGAGTTGAACTCAATTTGAATTTCACAGCATATATGCCGACATGTTTCGGAAAATCGCATTGGAGTGTACTTTTCCTTCTTCAGGGGTAATTTATGAATGGGTATATTATTGTTATATCTGTAACACAAATGTGTATATGTATAATACAAACATAGTATTTATAATATAGGCATCAATAATGTAATTTAAAGCCTGTTGTATCATATTGCAAAGATAATGATGTAGAAAGTACTTACATATATGTTATTGACTCATTGAGCAGTAAAAAAATAAAAACAAAAAAAGAGTACAAGCTGGCTGCATGAATCCACAGACACGGCATAAGGATTATCCATGTGTCCATAGACTAAATATCGAGATGCATTCACAAGGGACGCCTGGTTTCACAGCAGCGAACAGATCTGGCCACTGTAGGGACAATCATGACAAAAGAGGTAGTTAAATCAACCTAATCATATTGCAGAGTAATAGCAACAAAAAGGTACTGATGGAATATAATAGACACATGGATAGAAACCATTTCCATGTAGTAACTAGTATAATAGTATAATTTACCTTTGAAACATGGAATACAACTGACATCAAGGTGGCGGCCAGTGGACTGACACAAAGCATCCAGGTGTCAGTGTTGATATACCTGATCGGAATGGTGTAAGCCAATCAGGTGGTTCACTCCACCTGATCAGCTGTATGTATTACAGCTGATCGCGGAGGCCAGAGCGTCCCTCTGACGTGGGGTTACGCGTCCCCACGTCACCCGCGCGGAGAACGCTTGCCACTCGTCAATCAGACGGTGGCAGAGGCATAGATAGGCTTCTCTTGACGCAGTGGAACAAGGGTGTGGACAGGGTATATGTCCAATGCCCGCCCTGCATCAATGGAGCCCACCCGCCAGGTGTCTGCATACAACGGCATAGCCGAGGATGGGGCTAAAGAGCCACCTAGTGGAAAAAGAGATGTAGGCAGCCAGCAAGTTTACAATCAAAAGAAAATTGCAGAAACATCAAAAATAATAGTGTTATTACAGAAAATACAATAATGATGATGACAATGGGCATCTCAAATGTTAGACAAGGTTGCCATGGAGAACAGAGATACAATTATTAGCAAACATGATTATATAGGTAGGCAAAAAATCTTTGGCAAGGTACAAATAAATGGAGGATTTGAATGCACATATACTTTAACAATAAAGATGTCTATTTGAGCACGTAAATCCCAGAGAGCATTTATAGAGCCTCCTGGTTAGCACTATATACCTGGCTGTATTTGTAGAGCAAGAGGAGTGTAACAATAAACAACCCTGCATTTCTAACTGTGTTTATAAACAAGAGAAAACATTGCTCAAACAAATCCTATAAGTAAAGACAGGGAAAATATCTTGAAATATAGTGAAAGTATCAATATATATAAAAAACTAGGGCTTTTAGAGGTTTAATTCACAGACCTCAGAGGTAAACCCTGGAAGAAATGAGCGAAAACGAAATGCGTCATTTAGCCCAGGTGACACGGTGGCCTGTAGGTTGAATATCCACCGTAGCTCGCATTGGAGGAGGCGCTTATTAAAGTCGCCTCCTCTAGAGTGAAGGTGAATGCGATCGAGTCCCAGGAAAAAGATCTTGGGAATGGAGTCTGGATGTACCAAGGCCATATGTCGGCCAATAGGTACCTCAGGATCCCGTTTGCAGATTGTGGATATATGCTGGTATATTCTCTTCCAAAACTCATTAATCGTCTTACCGACATAGTAACAGCCACACTCACATGTGAGTAGGTATATAGGCTCTATAAATGCTCTCTGGGATTTACGTGCTCAAATTCCATGCATGCTCGGAATCAAGCAGAAGAGCCACACTGGCTATTGAACTTCAATTTTCTCGGCTCGTCGTACGTCACCGCGTTCTTGACATTCGGAATTTGCGACAAGATTTGTGTGACCGTGTGTATGCAAGACAAGTTTGAGCCAAAATCTGTCAGAAAAAAAACATGGATTTTGTTGTCGGAATGTGTGATCGTGTGTACGCGGCATAAGTGTTTCTTTTATTCTGTCCATTCCCTATATATCAGTTGCAACTGTTGAACATTGATAAAACTATATTTTGAGGAAATCCCTATCAAGAAAATCAGCATAATAAAGATTCCTAGATTGTAAGCTCTAACGAGCAGGGCCCTCTGATTCCTCCTGTATGAAATTGTATTGTAATTGTACTGTCCAACCTAACATTGTAAAGCACTGCGCAAACTGTTGGTGCTTTATAAATCCTATATAATAATAATTATTATTATTATTATTTTGCTGCCCATGAAATTTTTTTTTAGTTTACCCATGTAAGTACAACCAAAAAAATGCACCGACAAATGCATAGAAAAAAACAGCTACCACAGCAGCCACTGGACGGAGCTTCAATGGAAATCGGCATGTGTTGATTATCTGGAACTATGGTGGGCAGTTTGCCCTAGCCCACATCACAAAAACCTCTCCCACTGTGCAGCTGCCATGTGGGGATCATCTGTTGTCCAGAGTTGATCTAATCTTTCACATGTGACCATAAGATTATTAGTAGGACTGTATAGGCTTTTTTAAAATCTATTAATGTATGAGTCATAACACTTCTATGGCAGGAAGGTCTGACTAAAATAAAAACTATGTTCACATGATGCAACTGGGGTTTCCTTATACTGCTCTACTGTAGATGAAATGTGTTATGGGTCACCACTATGGGTATTTGCTGCTTTTTCACTGCAAGAGATGGTAACAATAATGACACTTTCAACTAATCCAACAACCATTTAACTCATGTGATCCCTGTAGGTGTCATTGACATCTCCTTTTGGCAAAGGCTGAACTTGCCACCGTTTTGCAAACATGGCATTGTTGAACCAAAGAATTAGTATGCAGAAACCCTTATACTGATCATAAACAGAACAGTTCCATCCAGTTACCTGCTATTTTTACTACTTTCAATACATTTTTTTTTTAAATTTACAAACTAAAAAAAAAGAACCCATGTTAGTGCGTGGGTAAGTTCAATGCGTCGATAAATTCTCAAATGGTAACCATTAAGTGTCAGGAGAGAACAGCTGAAGTAGAAAACAATAAATATTCCGGCTTACGAGCAAGCGTTGCAATAATAGTAAGCGTTGTACCTAGGAACTCAGGCCGAACACTATCTGAGTGTCAGGAGGCACTGGCAAGTCTAATGCAGGAGTCTGGTGCGCCAAATGGATTTACAAAGAAATATGTAGGTAGAGGCCTCCATGACGGGGGGGGGGCAAAGAGGATAGAAAAGAAAATGATATGGGAAAGGAGAGGAGGAAGGCTGTCAGGGACGCCCCAGCTGGAGCCCTAGGACTGTTTTTACTCTCTGCATGTTGTATATTAGTGTTAATAGAAACTTTTGGTAGTAGGTTACATTGTCCTATTTGGTAATTTTTGTCATTTGGTGGCTGTTCAAAACAAATGTGTTTTCCTTCTTCAGCAATTATTCATTTTGAGTTCTTATTCAAAGTTTTTTTTAATTGATTAATGAATGTCAGGGGTGTCCAACCTGCGCCCCAAGGGCTGCATGTGGCCCAAGACAGCTATGAATGCAGCCCAACACAAAATCATAAACTTATTATTTTCAAGGATGAAGCACAGAAAGGGCAAAATTGGATCCAAAATATCTGATAAGCACCTTGAGAATTAATTGAGAATTGCTACAGCATCCATTGAACCAGATATTGATGCGTTAGATGATCAAAAACAGTGTTAAATATCGCACTAGTTTTATGTTGCCCTCTTTTACTTCTAAAATAAAAAATATTGCAAAAAAAAAAGTTTTATTACTTAGATAGGTGCATTATCTATATCGGTGAGCGTTAACTTGTGATCTGTTCGACCTTTTCAACTCATCAGCTATTTTTATTGTTATTGTATTTTATGTGTGGTCCAAGACAATTCCTCTTCTTTCAATGTGGCCCAGAAAAGTCAAAGGGTTGGACATCCCTGATTTAAGTAATTTTATTGGTTAATAAAATGTGTTATTTACAGTGTAATTATTTCTCTTGCCAGACCGTTGATAAGGCAGTACATCCTGCACTTCTGTACTGGGCCCAGACCTCATCAGTTCAAAAGGGGGGCCCCGGAACCTGCTGAGGGCTGGCTGTACTGCCTTTTGCTGACACCAATCCTCTTGTGCCTCCCCCTGCAGGCCTCTACTCCTCTTTCTTCCTCCGGCAGCGCCGCAGGGGGATTGGCTCTAGTATTTGTGCCCCTATCCCCCTACTGTCTGGGCCCCCCCTGTGTGCCCCCCCCCCATGCAGTGCTGCTGGCTTCTCTTCTCTCCTCTCCCATCAGCAGCTGCTACAGGCACACAATGGAATGTTTCAGGACGGAGAGTGGAAGAAGGGGCCGGTATATTATATATTTCCCTCCTTTCCTTAATGAACACAGTGACGGATTGGTACCGATCGGTCCTGTCTCTATTCATTGCTAAAGCAATGAATAGCAACTCAGTCCTTTTCTGAGTCTCAAATATGAGAAATCAGGGGTCTGTGTAGACCCCTGATATTTCACCAAGATTAATTTAAAAAAAAATAAATTAAAAGAAAATAAAATTCTAAAAAATAATTTTAAAAAAGCACTTGTTTACATGTGTTCTTCTTTCTATCAGGGATGGGGCCCTGTCAGGTAGGCTTTATGGGGTCCTGTGATTTCTAATAGCAGCCCTGTTCTCTTGTCTTTGGTGTTTTTGTTTTTGGAATCATTCAGGTTTACCTGAAATGATTTTAACATTTTTACATGCTTGTAGTGCGATAGTTTTTTATTTTCCACATTATATTGGATCGCAAGATTCTCCATCTAGTGCACTGGTTCTCAACCTTTCTAGTGCCGTGACCCCTTGATAAAACTTCCCAAGTTGTGGGGACCCCTAACAGTAACATTATTTTCGTAGCGTGGGTTGTCAGCACCCAAGGCAAGACAAGTATTTTGCACCCCTAACCCACGGACATTTAGCGCTCCCTGAATCTCTTCCACTCGTACAGTATTAAAACCCCTTATGGTACATTTTAGGATGTTCCACTCTTTCTCTTTGTTCTCCTTTCTTTCCCTTTTATCTTTCTCTCTATCCTAATTTCTTGTTTTTTTCCCCAACCCCCCCCCTCTCTAGCAGTTTTTGGTGTTTTTTTCTCTTATTTTTTCTCTCCCTTTTTCTTTGTTCATCCCCCTCTTTTCTTCTCGCTTCAATGCATTCTCTATTTTTATTCCTTCTCTTACTCCTTGGTGGGGGGGTGGGGGGAATGGGATCAGTGGCAATGCTGGGGGGAGTTCTGATCAGCCAACTTAGGTGCTCTTGATCAAGGTCATCTGCTGATCTGAGAACTGTAGTGGGGACTTTTAATGGCAACTATAATCACAGGTAGTGTTACTCACTGTGTCTCCGACTTCACTGTGTCTCTGACTTTATGGTGTCTCGTAGCAGTGACACCTATGCCAAAATCAGGAGATAGGGTCTCCTCCAGCCCCTCCCACTTCACATTCCTCACCAGTCAGCTGACCTCCAGGCTCTGCCCCCAGCCATGCCATGAACTGAATGGGCCGCTGCGAAGAGGCTGAGTGGGTGGCCGCGGGCTCCAGGAACAGCCCTGCTTGGCGGACGCAAGAAGGCTGGGAGAGCGGCGCTGGCTTCAGGAACAGCCCATGATTCAGTGACCCCTGGCAAATCATTATTTGACCCCCAGGTTGAGAACCACTGATCTAGTGCTTTGTATGTATTTTAGATGCAGCAAGCTATGATATATATATACAGTAAATTTAGCTACAGAAGAATCCATTACACAACCAGCAAAGATGGAACAGTTTTCTGATAATGATGCACAATCATTGTGCTGTACTAATCAGGGAGAAAACATGGCTCCTCCCATACATGCATTATATATTCCTTGATTATTAACTGTATGTACTGTAGAATTAAGGCTTTTTTTTTAAATATGATCATATATTACTGGGTTAACTTGTAATAAAGGTAATTAGGAAAAATAGATAGATTGTAACACTGACTTCATTTAGAGAATTCTAGGTGCCTGGCTGCCTCTGGCTTCCGCAATGAGTGAAGTCTGAGTGAAGTACGAACTGTTGGTCTGCATATACAGCATAAGAAATGATGTCTCACTCTCAAATATACTGTTTCCGTGAAGATCTTTCTCTGCTTCAGTTTCACTTTTACTTACAGTTCCTTTTCTGCCCCCAGCCATAGTCTCAGTGAAAGGTGAAGAATGCTACTGATACACACCTGATTTGCTCTTTGTGCTGCTTTTTCTTCCCTCTCTATGAGCTCTGCTATACAGACTGTACAGTACATTATAAGAGGCTGATACAAAGTCAAATTCAGGTACTTTCACTGCTTGTTACAAAAAAAAATGTAATGATGTATATTATTAATCAGAATTGCATTCATTTGTTCATTCCATATCTGCCTGGAGTAGCTTTAAACTGATATATTTGCCCCCCCTCAAGATAAGTAAATTGCCGCATTCATTTGATAAGTGATTATTTTCCTAGATGGATATGTATGGGATAATGTGAGAATCAGATGTTGTGAAGGGGGATTCTGGTGTCCTCCCCTCTTTGATCGCAGCCTTGGTGTTTACAATTAAAATGGAAACGTACTACCATCCACCCTCAGACAAGTAATAAGCTGTAAATAGCATTCGATTGTACATATATCTGCCTGTAAGAAAAGAAAAAGAGACACCACTGACTTTTGGTACCCGAATATTGTTTTGGATGTGATAAGTTTTAAGACGATTGCTAATAAGGATATAAATAAGTAAATAACAGCTGCCATTTAGGTAAAGAACTGTATTGAAAGCTGGATAGATATTTTTTATAACCTACAACATTCTATAACAAGCAATTAAAGGGGACTGATTTAGGTAAGTGAAACTGGTAGGGGAAATTGCCTGAAGCTTAAATCCCAGTTACATACATTTTTTTTTTTTGGTTTCCTCATGGGGAGCAAAAGTGGTAGGGGTGGAGGGGTGGTGGCAAAATCCCCACGCCCCAGTACAAGTCCCACTTCTGGTCCGATGCATAGATATGTAACCCAGGGAGGAGAGGAGGAAGGGGCAGCTATGGCAGTGGAAAAACAACAAAGTTCTAAAGGAAGACTAGTGGAGGCTAAAGAAAAAAAAAGATAAAAAGAGTCAGATAAAAACAATCATGGATAGTATAACTCCGGATAACAGATCAGAGCAAGAAACTGAAACCGAGATCCTCCCTAGAACAACAGGCGATCAGAAAACGGTCCAATTACCCACAATGACAGACATGGAAAGAATGTTTGCGGCGTTGGAAAACTCACTAAAATCCGAAATGACAAAACTCCATAAAGATATGGGACACATGCTCGCCAGAGTAGAGGAGGTGGAAAAAAAAAAGCGGACATGCACACAAGAAGAATAAAAGAGTTAAAAGGAGAAATTAAAATTGTAAAACAAGGACAACAGGAACAGGCGTATAGATTTGAGGACCAGGAAAATAAGGAAAGGTGGAAAAATCTAAGAATCCGTGCTCCCGAACTCCCGGAATCGCCCCAAACAGAAAATTTAAAGGAGGTCATTGGGCAAGTTTTCAACATGATAAGCACTAACGAAGCAACAAATGAATTATAGATCGAAGGAGCCCACAGAACAAGAAGGCCACTGGGTCTCCTGAGTGAGACCTCGAGAGACATTGTAGTCCGTTTTGATAGCTTGGAAGGAAAGAATCAAGTTTGGAAAAATTTAAAGGGGAAACCACCAATTGTATATGAGGGAAAGGAAATTCAGATTTTTCAGGACCTATCCAAAGAGACTTTGGAAATTCCCCTACCAAAAAACTGGGAAGAAACAGCTAAAAGATTAGATAGGCAGACTGGGGATGAAGCACATTGGCAGCTAGTTCACAGGAAATAGATTAAGAGGTGAAAGGAAGAGGGGGTGGGGGGCTGGGGGGATTAGTTGGAGAGGTAAAATAAGAGAATAAAAGAAGGAGGCATCGGGCGGTGCGGGGAGGGGACCTGGAGAAAAGGGTGCTTTTTGCTCATACCACCCTAGCCGCTGGGGAGAGTGTGGTTTAAGGGGCCAAACAGATTTCCACCTCAGGTAAAGGAGTAGGGATAAGAAACCCCCAAAATCATATGGTACCTACTCATGACCTTTTGGTCAAATGCGCAAGGGCTTGGGGCTTTGGGGTGGGGTGGAGGGTGGGGAAAGTGGGGGGTGGTTAGAGGGAAAGGAGTTAGGAAACTGAATGGGAGGGAGGATAGGGGAGGGCTTAGGATTGTCTCGCCAAGAAAATTGTGTTGCCTGACCGACCTCTTGGACGGAGGGTGTCGGCCCTCAGATGGAGGCCCCCCCAGTGTCCCTTATCGGGCATGGGGGGGCCCTCCTTTGGGGGGGCAAGGCGGGTAACCAGAGTAGTAGATGGAACAAATAAATAAAGTTAAAATTCTTACATACAATGTCCGAGGGTTGAACTCACCCCAAAAAAGGCGTGTAATCCTGCGGGAATTGGAACGACTTAAGGCTGATAAAATCTTTCTGTAGGAGATGCACATAATGCAGGACTCAAAAGTTAAAATATACTCAAAAAATATCCCAATTTGGTACTATGGAGATTCACCAATTAGAAGATCAAAAGGTGTCGCAACAGTGGTTTTGTTATCTAAAAGATAAAAGCTGACCCAGAAGGACGTTTTCTCTTCCTTACAGGGACAATACAGGATACAAGGTATACATTAGCAAATATTTACTGTCCCAATAAAAACCCTAAAAAATTTCTAGCGGAGAAATTGACAGATCTACTTGAATTTAAACAGGGCAAATTAATAGTAGCGGGTGACTTTATTGACAGATCTACTTGAATTTAAACAGGGCAAATTAATAGTAGCGGGTGACTTTAACTTTATCATGGATCACAATCTAGACTCTACATCTACCGTACTAGACAGAGAAAGAAAACAACTAAGGAGGATTAAAAAAAAAAACTACATGAATTACAATTAGTAGATGTTTGGTGAATACAGCATCCAGGCATAAAAGATTACACATATTTTTCAACAGTCCATAAAATATATACTAGATTGGACTATATTATGCTGGAACACAGACTACTGGAGGAAGTACTGGAGACAGAAATTGAAACATCAGCATTCTCAGACCACTCCCCAGTTTCTCTGCAGATAAACCTTCGGGGAGAGTCTATGGGAAGAGATACATGGTGAATCAATGAAGAGTTACTGGACGACGGAGATACTGAAAAAATTATAATAGACGAGATCGAAAAATATTTTCGGGAAAACGACACCCCAGACCTGTCAAGAGCAACTCTATGGGAGGCGCACAAATCTGTTATTAGGGGAAAATTAATATCTATAGGAGCGAGTAGGAAGAAGGAAAAGGGAAAGAATATGTTGAAACTCCAAAACGAAATCCATAACCTGGAACAAAGACATAAAAAGGAAGTCAAAAAGGAAATATATCGGTCCCTGATCCTAAAAAGAGAACAACTAAAAGAACTGTTGGAAAAGGAAGACAGAAAGGAAATCAATAGGGTAGTAAGTGAGAGATTTAGGATGGGTAATAAAGCAGGAAAATATCTCGCAAACATCCTAAGAAAAAAGAAGACCTTAAATTACATAGAGAAGATAAAAAATGAAAAATGAAAAATAAAAAATAAAACTACGGATATAGCACAAGCCTTTGCACAATATTATAGCTCTTTGTACACAATAAAAAAGCAAGAAACAAACCAACAAGCAGAAAGAAGAAGATCCAAATCTATTTAGAAAAAGCTAATCTACCAAAAATGAAACCCGAGATTTTAATGGACCTAGAAAATGAGATAACACAAGAAGAGATCAAGATGGCACTAAAAGAAACCCCTACTGGTAAAAGTCCCGGGCCAGACGGATTTACGATCAGATACTATAAAAAATTTCAAGACCAATTGATTCCAAGGCTGTATGAATATCTGAATAAAATAGGAGAAGAAGAAGATATCAGAAAAGAGTCACTTTTGGCACATATCATTATAATGCGGCTTATGCCGATGATATCCTTGTGTACGTGACTAAGCCTAGAGAGACCCTATTAAATGTCCTGACAGAAGTGGATAAGTATGGTAAACTATCAAATTTCAAAATAAATCCCATAAAAACATAAATATTGAACCTTGGTGTAGGAAAAAAAAAGACATCCTGGCCCTTCAAAAAGAATTCCCATTTACGTGGGTAAAAGGGGAGCTACCCTACCTTGGGATTAAATTAACGCCATCACTTGAGAAAATTTATCCTGCAAATGACATTCCATTATTAAACGAGATCAAGGCAGAAGTCAAGAAGATAAATATACAATCAATATCTTGGATTGGAAGAGTCAACACGCTCAAAATGGTAATATTACCAAAAATATTGTACAAATTCCAAATGTTACCAATAGGGATCCCGCAGAGCTTCTTCAAAACTATACAAAAAATATTGACAAAGTATATTTGGCAAAAGAAAAAACCAAGACTAAAATTTGCATTAATTTCCAGAAAAAGACAGCACGGGGGTTTAGCAGCACCTGATATCTTTAGGTATTACAAAGCAGTAATCCTAGCACGTATGATTGAGTGGACAAAAGAAAACAAAGAAAAAAAATGGATAGAGATAGAAAACACTTTAAGTAAAACCACGCTTCACAAAAATATCTGGATTCCAAACAAGTATAGAACATTAGATCCTAACTCACACGATTTGACAAAAAATGTATTCAGAATCTGGGACGCACTATATTGGAAGCAAAAGTGGGCACACAATTCACCGTTAACTGCCCTTACGGGAACAAATTTTTTTCACACCGGGTGAGGATATATTCCGAAGACTTGGAATAAAGAATTCACAAATTAAAGATATCATTAGAAGAGGGAAGATGGAATCTGCACAAGAACTGGAGATTAAATTTGGTGGGAAACTACGTGAATGGGAATATTTTCAATTAAACCACTTAGTTAATACATCACCGCACCCGCTTAGAGATGGAGAAGGATTAAACCAGTTGGAAAAGCTCTGTACGACATCAATGCCATTGAAGGGAGGCCTCTCGAAAGTTTACAAGTTCCTGACGGATCTTGAAGGACAAAAAAGGCCTTCCTTCATAGAAAAGTGGGAAAAAGAATTGGAAACAAATTTGGAAGAGCAACAAATTGAGAAAATGATTGCAGGAGGATATAACCAAGCATGGGACATCAACACCATTGAGATGAACTATAAATTCCTGGTCAGGTGGTATATGACCCCGGAGAGACTCCATAAAATTAACCAAGAAGGATCACCATTATGTTGGAGAAATTGTGGACAAAAAGTCACAATGATACACATATGCTGGGATTGCCCGAAAATCAGTGTATTCTGGCAGGAAGTAATCATAAGTGTAAAGGAAATAACGGGTGAGAAGAAAGAAGACTGACTTGTCTGTTCCATGACGCCAACTCTCCTAAAAAGCAATACATTAAAAAAGTAACGCCAAAACTACTAAACGCTGCAAAGGGATTGATCCCAAAAAATTGGTTAAAGAGTGAAAGCCCAGATTTAAGAGAGTGGTTCAAACAAGTGGAGCACTATCACAAAATGGAATTACTTTGTTGTAAAGATAAAGGGCAAATAGATAAATGTAACTCCGTCTGGAATGGGTGGGAGAGATATAAAACCTCGGACAGCTATTGGCAGAAGAAGTTGGAAGGTATAAGATCTTAAGAGGAAAGAACATCTGGGAAAGGAGGGAAACATTTAACGGTGAGGCGGGGGTGAAATAAGAGAGGGAGGGTCGTAGGCGGGTGGCGTAGATTGGGAAAAATTTTTACAGTTTTTTGCATAAATAAAAAGGAATTCTTGTTTTTTTTTTTTTTTTTTTTTTTTTTTATAATGATACCACAATGATGTGAACTTGAGAAGGAACAGGTTTTGAACGTTAAGTTGAAATAAGTCTCTCAAAGGTAAACACTGAAGTGGAAAGAAAAAAGATAAATAAATAAATAAACTGATATATTTTAGTACAGAAAGTTAAATAGGTTACAGTTATCAGATGGTGGGAAACCTTTTATTGGCCTGCCTGAACCTGCCTGCTACTGTGATTGTGGATCATTGAAGTGTGTTCATACAGTAGTGTTTATTAAATCACCTTTCAGTAAGCACTTCTAAGTTGAAGGTGCATGATATGTAATATGGAAACTTCATATCCTTTGTGTAGTCACATTCATTCTCAGATGACAGGTGTGGGAAATTGCAGAGTTTCATCGCGGCACAGAGCAAAGGTTTGTCGCAGAAAGATGATACTGTCGATGATTGATGACTGTCCTTTATGTGTAAATGAGTTCATTATGAATTTTCTTTGTTACTGCTGCTGTTTATTAGTATAGTAAAAACTTGGGAGCGGTGTTATACTTCAGGGCATGATAATAAACAGCATATATTAATTTAAAGTATAGCATTTCATAATGGTCTTTGTTGTGGCAACCAATAAAGGTACACTTGAATGTGGATGTTCTAAAATTTTGTAAACCTCATTTGAAGAGAGGTAGGGTTTCCCCTAAGGTTTTCTCCCTCAATCTGCCCTGCAACCAAATGATCCAGAATAATCACCATGTTTTGCTAATGTTTGCAATAGTGTGAATTTATATGAGTTTAGGTGGACTGGCCGCATTCAAAACTGCAGGAAACAAACTCGCTTCGAAGACAGTGATGTAAGCGATTTGAATAAACCTATAAATATTCAAACCTGGCCTATCAAAGTACTGTATTGTGTATATGCTAATATTTAACATGTATGTCAGTCATATTCTAATGTTTTTATTTTTATTTTCTTCATTTTTAGGCAACAGTGGGCCAATAGGTATATCACTTCTAACTTTGTTTATACCAATTTAAAGATGGTAAGGTGGGGGGGGTTGGCTCTGTGATGGTGGTTGAGGCAGTAACAATCCTGAACTCTGCACTACAAGGGTGCAATTAACAGTTGATCTTTTAGGTTTACTTTTCCACTCATGACTGAGTGGGGGAAGACAACAGAAACATTCAAGAACAGTTTCTTTACCCCAAAAAGAGAGGGAACTGCTCCCGACACACCACCAGATATGGTGGTACCTTCTCATTCAAATGCAGACAAGCTACCCAGAGGGAAGTCAGAGACCACAACCAAATGGATTTAGAAATAGCCTGCCCTGGGTGATCAGGAGGTGAGCCCTGCTGCATCTCCAATTCAGACTTCATCATTAGATTTGCACAACTCCTCATCCAGCTTATAGACATTGCACTGTCCTGTCTGCTTCTCCCTTGTAGCAGATGCCGACATTCAAGCATTGCTACAACTAACCTTGAAATAGGTGTTAAAAAATATATGGGCTACCCTAAGAGGAAAGTTGAAGAAGGAAGGATAAAATATCCCAGACAGATAATCCCAGACACCATGAAGGTGGAAAAACCACAGAAGATGCAATATTATTAGGCCGCAGGGAATCCATGAAGCTGGGTTAGGTACCAAACTGTAAGCCACAGTTACAGCCCTGCTCAGTACTGTTTGTGTCAAACCTCTTACCAACCCTATATAGCTAGATAGAGTCCACTGGGTTCTTTACATGGTTAATTTCTTCACCTTAAAAGAAGAGATCATGCACAAGGCAAGGCGATGAGGATACATTGACTTTGATGGTGCTACCATCCAGGTTCTTCTAGAGCTATGTCATCAAACTGTCTTCAGGAGGTGCCTATTGTAGTCACTATTAGAAAAAATCCAGTCCATATGACCTCCATATGAATGGGTATACCACTTTTATTTACTTAACCACAGAGGGGATCCTGTATTTACTTTACATCATCCATCTCAGCTTCAAGACTTTTGTAGATTGTGAGGAAACCTTCATACCAGACTGGTTGGATACCACAGATGATCAAAGCCCCCTTGGTCTCCTACCTTCCAGACCACAGAGACAACTGAGAACACATTCCAGATTGACAAACCAGGACAGACATCGACCAGCACTGGAATCTAATGAGGCCTAACGTGAACCCAGTTACCAGCAATATAACCTTTCACCTTCAGTCAGTCCCTAATTTATGCAGTCTCCCTGATCAGGTCCGTGACTCAGACTGTTGCACTTTTTATATTGTTTGAAAAGCTGCTCTACAAAACTCTTCAACAGTTCAAGAGCGGCTTGCTATGGGGGCACTTGGCAGAGGGAGGAACCAGGAGCAACGGCAGGGAACCTGAGAAGAGGACGATCAGGGCTGCTCTGGGCAAAACCATTGCACAGAGAATTTAATTATGGAGCTGGGTAATGAGAGGTCAATATTAGGTACCACATCCCATTGAATGAATAAAGTAAACAAAGAAAAGCAGGCAGGACTTTTAAGGGTACCAAGATAATATACCAATGGATTGAGTAAAAAAATATACATTTTTATTAAAGTTTCTTTAAAATTACACTAAATGTTCACACAAATCAATTCAAGTATCATGTACAGCTACTTCTTACTCTACATGTTTCGCTCATAAGAGCTTCCTCAGGAGCTTTTGGAAGTGTTGCATGAAGTTTTAAATACTACAAAAGAAACAGCAATCATGAATAATTGTACTTGGTAGTTGCCATGAAAAAATATCACATAATCGCATGACACATCATGAATCATAATTATATACATTTTGTACAAAGTAATAAGGAGCTGAGAATGCATGCCTACCAGATGCTCCTGTTCATGAAATATAGACTTCTAATTCCTAGATTGGAGTCTGGATTTAAAGGGAGGGGAACCCATGAGCAACCAAAGAGAGAGGATACATTTTCTGAACAGTAAAATTCATATGTAAGATTTTAGCATACTGGTCATAAATATATTGGACCAGAGAACTAATATTGATTGATGGACAATAAGACAGGGTTTACCTCAAATCTGATTAATGGAATAGAACCAATACAATCTTCTGTCCCCAAATTGAGGGGATGATCTGTTGGCTAGTATATCTGACAAAGGAACAGCTGGTAGTATTCGCTGCACCTTAGCTGAACCCTGAGATGGACCTGAAGCACTCCTGCTGACAAGTTCATTTATCTGAGATAATAATCCTGCAAAAAAATAAAAATATTTCCTTTTTAATAAGGATCTTTATATAGATATAGTTAGGCATAGAGTGTTTCCTTCCTAAGTGGGGGCAGATATCCAAGGGTCAGTTTAAAGGGGGGCATCAGGGGGCATCTAGTCCCACGGGGACTAGATTACATTTTTAGTTCTCTGTGGTTGTGCAAGCGATGCCCCTCTATCCTGCATGTGCAGGCAACTGAACACCAATGAAACCAAGGCCCCCACACTGAAAATAATCTATAGACCTAAATAAAAAAATAAACTTACATATGCCAAAAGAGGAGTCCGGAAAAGGCTTGCTGGGAAAAGAGAGTGACGAGCAAGCAGTCTCTCTCATACAATATTTCCCTGTCAGTGCACGGTGACAGAATGCCACCACTTGTACTCTCTCCGTCCTGCCGGTGTCCAAAAAATGAGAGAGGGGAATAGTGAATAGTAACTACAATAGGCACCTCCTGAAGACAGTTTGATGACATAGCTCTAGAAGGACCTGGATAGTAGCACCATCAAAGTCAATGTATCCTCATCGCCTTGCCTTGTGCATGATCTCTTGCAACACTTTCAAAAGCTCCTGAGGAAGCTCTTATGAGCGAAACATGTAGAGTAAGAAGTGGTTGTACATGATACTTGAATTGATATGTGATTTTCGTGTGAACATTTATTGTCATTTTAAAGAAACTTTGTTAGATAAAAATGTATATTTTTTTTTACTCAATCCATTGGTATATTATCTTGGTACCCTTAAAAGTCCTGCCTGCTTCTCTTTGTTTACTTTATTCATTGCACAGAGCAGGTACCGTATATACTCGAGTATAAGCTGAGTTTTTCAGCCCATTTTTTAGGCTGAAACCCCCCCCCTCGGCTTATACTTGAGTGACTCATTACTAAAACACATCATGTCTCCCGCTTTGTTATGCAGTCTGTTTGGCCGTCCATTGTAACAAAGCCCCGCCTCCTCCTTATCTGTGATAGAGGAACACTGATGCAATTCTGCGAAACTGTATCAGCGTTCCGTCTATCACAGGCAAGGAGGAGGCGGGGCTTTGTTACAATGGACGGCCGAACAGACTGCATAACACAGCGGGAGACACATGCTGTTTTAGTAATCAAAGGTACGGCTGCAGATGGGCACAGTGAGACTACAAATGGGCAAAATTAGGCTGCAAATGGTCACAATTAGACTGCAAATAGTCACAGTGAGACTGCAAATGGGCACAATTAGACTGCAAATGGTCACAGTGAGACAACAAATTGGCACAATGAGACTGCAAATGGTCACAGTGAGACTGCAAATGAGCACAGTTAGACTGCAAATGTGCACAGTTAGACTGCAAATGGGCACAGTGAGGCTGCAGATGGGCATTGTTTACCCAGTAGCTGCTGCATTTTCCCACCCTAGGCTTATGCTCGAGTCAATATGTTTTCCCAGTTTTTTGTGGTAAAATTAGGTGCCTCGGCTTATATTTGTGTTGGCCTATTCTCGAGTATACACGGTAAGTAAAACATGTTTGTTATTAAAAAAAAAAAAATTTAAACCTTTACAGTCATTTGAAGAACACTCATTATTGGTAGTGCCTGTAACATGACTTTGAACCGCATTTAGATGCCCCAGGGGTGCCTCTCATGTCTCATTTTTCAAACATACATAAGCTAAAAAGCAGTACACAGCTACTGGTTAATTGACTCATTGAAACCACGTATATCCATAAGAGAAAGATTACATCTACTTTTCCCCTAAACATCATATCTACACATGTGTGGACCATATTCTTACCCACCAATGTGAACTTCCTACCCTGGCCTCAGAGATAGGTTCTTGTCCCATATCATAACAAGCACCTTGTCATTGAATGCCTTTTATGACATCAACAAAAAAGATCTGGGACTAAAAACTAACAAGTCTCTAATCTAGGACCCCATTTACAAATCTCAGATATAGCAGGATTTGGGCCTCTTTTTTGCTACAAATGCCAATAACGAATTATCTCCAGTAAATGTCTGGGAAATACATTTCTCAGACATTTGAGTTCTTGAGTTCTCTTCAGTAGTAACTTCAATACAGTAGGATGATTTGGCTGAGCCCCTTGCAGAACCCGGTCCACACCTTTGGGGTCAATACCCCCTTGAGGATAATTTGATGCAGCAAACTGTCTACTCGAGAGATGTATTCGGACAGACTCTCTCCCTTTTTCTGATGGGTGTGGTTGAATTTGTGCATCAGGTCTGTGGTAGTTTCAACCCTCCCAAATACAGCATACAGAGCATCTATATAGTCCATAGCGACACAAGTTTTCTTGCCCATCCTCAGATTACGGATCACTTCAGCCGCTGGACCTCAAAGGCTCTCACTAAGTCGTTGTCGCTTCACAGCCTCTGAAACACTCCACTCTTCCATAGCCTGCAGAGCCTGACTCATCCACGTTTCAAACTCATCTTCCCCCCTCAGGAGTTGGCAGTTGTCCTGAGAAGAACCTAAGTATTCGATAGCTCTGGTTGGCATTTCCAGATCCATTCTTCACTAAGCTATCAACCAATCGGCTCAGATCCATGTAGAAAGAGAGGAGGGGCACTGGCCCCTTGAGAGTCAGCTTCCACAGGTACGGGACCCTTCTCCTGAGTTCTGGTCGAGGGCTGCCTTTCATTCTGTTCTCCCCCAATCTGAGTGGGAACACTTTAGCAATCACCCCTTCAGCCAGACATACCTCTTCCTCCTGAAAGCATATAGGTACCTCTTCCTGCCATTCTAGTAGTACCATGACTTGATCCATCTCATATGTGGCTTCAGTTTCCACAATGTAGGCCCAGTGTCCTGGAACCAGAGCTTTCTGCCACCTTCTGATCTCTCTCTCGGTGTGCTCACTTCCTGAGATCTCCAGAACAGTGCTCTTCTCTGTTGGAGCTCCCTGACTACTGCCCCAAGCAACCGCGGCCATCAAATCGATTTTCCACGTGATTTGTGGCTCTTGTCTAGGTCGGTTAAGCCCAGCTGCGATAGCATTCCGGATGAGCCCCCAAATGTAGCACGACCCCCTAATTGGCTGCTTGGATTTACCTGCTCATCTGCACTGCCATAACCTGATGAACATTCCAACTCACCTGACACTCTGGGTTCAGACATCTCTGCACCACTTCAAAGCAATAAGTCAGATGTGCATTTATATTCTGATAATGTTTACTAGGACAGTTCAAAGAAGATATTGTCACAGAAAGGAGGTAATAGATCTGCTGAGTTTTAGGCAACAGCGTCAATTCAGCAAAGGAATTCCTCCCAATAATACAAGTCAAGATATTTGCAGGTAAACAGTCTATTATATACACATGTACAGTGGAGTACTGCTTGCACCTGAAAGAACAAACAAGGTTAAATAGTTATACTGCACACTTCTAATAGGGGAAAACCTTGCCCAGCCTATAAACCTTAAACCCTAATGAGAGGCCAGATTTAATGGCAATGGTATAAGGGCCCTTGAAGGAATAATGACAGCAATGTCCCCGTTGCAGATCTGATGGTCTTCACGGGCACGTAGGAGCTCGTTAATTGTATCCAATAAGCTGTAATAGCAAGCAATAAGAATTCTTGAAATGGTAGAGGCTAAAGGTGTCTACGCACAGTATTCAAGATAGGTTCAGTAAAGTGTTCTCAAGGTATAGATGTCTGTGCAAAGTGTTCCAGTGAAACTGTGAGAAAGGATTTGTAAAGGTGGGTGATTGCCTTCTCACCAATGACCAGGCCTATTTAATGCCTTCTAGGCAGCAGCGGATCCACCGTTCCGATCTCCCGATGCGAATAGTAGAACACAGGTAACCACTTGCTTACTGGGCACTTAAACTCCCCCCTGCCCAGACCAATTTTCAGCTTTCAGCGCTGTCACTCTTTGAATGACAATTGTGTGGTCGTGTAACACTGTACCCATTTTTTCTTGTTAAAAAAACGAAAAAAGACCGAAAATTTTGAAAACCAAAACAAAACGGTTTTATAAATTGTTATAAAATTTTGCAAATTGGTGATTTTTCTTCTTTATTGATGTACGCTGATGAGGCTGCACTGATGGGCACTAATATGCAGCACCGATGTGTACTGATAAGGCAGCACTGATAGGCAGCACTGGTGGGCACTGATGAGGTGGCACTGAGAGGTGGCACCGGTGGGCACTGATGAGGCGGCACTGAAGGGCATTGATAGGTGGCACTGATAGCTGGCACTGATGGGTGGCAGTAATGGGCACTAGTAGGTGACACTGATAGGCAGCACTGCTAGATGGCATTGATGAGGCACTGATTGGCATCATGGTGGGCATTGATAGGTGGCACTGATTGGTGGCACTAATATTCACTGGTGGGCCCCGATTAATGGCACTGGCAGGCAGGACTGGTCGGTACAGATGAGGCAGCTATGTCTCTTCCACTTCGGGACCAATGTCCCTTTAACAGAAGCTGGTGATCAGCTTTTTTTTCTCCTCGCTGTCAGCGTGAGGAGGAAAAAAAACTATTACCGAGCTTTTGTTTACATCACGTGGTCAGCTGTCATTGGCTGACAGCTGATCACATGGTAAGGGGCCGGGCTCCGATCTCACCCGAGTCTCATTGACTGTCCGGCAACAGATCTCATTAACCAGCTTTCTTATCACTCACTGAGTTTTAAGTTGGTAGAGACCATCATGGCTTCCTTGACTGTTAAATGTGGTAATAACATGTCATTATATAACAGGACATTTTCCTGAATGCTTGTAGCTCCCTAAAATGCCAGGGCCCATAGTCAGTAGGCAAGAGGCTACCCTGCAGTCCACTCCAAAAACCCTTGTCTCAGTTGGGTCTGTCACAAAGTGTCAGAAACCATGAATCAGACATTGGGTATGGGTTGTAAGAGGCACACTGTAAGGTGTCGTGGAGTCTTACTCTGAGCACACACGGAACAGGCAGCTACGAAGGTGGTTACATCAGCACGTAGACTAGGCCACCAGCATTGTTGGTAAATGGCCCAAAAGTGTTGATTGTTCCCAGGGTGGCCAGCAGCCTTGGGAGAATGGTAAGTCTGGAGCATGGCAGTACGGAGACTCTCTAGGACAAAGCAGCGGTCACAAGGTTTCTCAGGAAGAGCATGGACCTGAGCGACAAGAATTTTGTCACCCAAAGGAGAAGTGAGACTGGTGCGAACCATAGCCAGAATACGATCAGGAGGAATCACAGGAACCGGAACTGACTCATCTTGGAAGTGGAGAAAAATTGTTGTGACAAAACGTCAGCCCTTACATTCTTAGTACCGGGTAAGAATGAGACAATGTAATTGAAACTAGACAAGAAAAGAGCCCATCACGCCCTTCTGGGAGAGAGGCATTTAGCCTCAGACAAGAATGTGATATTCTTATGGTCAGTGAGAATGAAAACCAGCACAGTGGTACCTTCGAGGAGATGTCTGCATTCTTTCTTGGCTAAAATGATCGCTAACAGCTTTCTGTCACCAATCTCGTAATTGCACTCCGCAGGTGACAATTTCTTGGAAAAGTAGCCACAAGGATGCATAGCACTCTCAGAGGTAGGGCGTTGAGACAGAAGGGTGCCAACTCCAGAGTCAGAAGCTTCAACCTCAAGGATAAAAGGTAATGTAGGATCAGGATGTGCCAACACAGGAGCAAAAACAAAGGCAGCCTTGAGACTCTCAAAGGCCTTAATGGACTCCGGAGACCAACTCTGTGGGTTACCGTCCTTTCTGGTCATATCAGTCAGGGGCTTGACCAGAGACGAGAAGTTACGAACAAACTTCCGATAATAGTTGGCAAAGCCAAGAAAACGCTGCAGAGGATGTAAACCCACAGGTCGGGGCCACTGTAGGACTGCTGAAAGCTTCTCTGGGGCCATAAAAAAACCAGCAGTGGAAATGACATAACCCAGGCATTTAACCTGTTCACGATGGAATTCTCATTTCTCCAATTTACAATAGAGATTGTTCTCTCTTCGTTTCTGAAGCCCACGACAGACATCTGTGTGGTGGCTCTCCAGGGACTTGGAAAATATGAGGATATCATCGAGATAAACCACCACACCTAACTGCAACAATTCTCGGAGGACATCGTTAAGAAATTCCTGAAAAATGCGGGGGGCGTTACAAAGGCCAGAAGACATTACGAGGTACTCATAATGGCCTGTTCTGGTATTAAACATAGTTTTCCGCTCATCGCCCTCCTTAATCCTCACGAGATTGTATGCCCCTCTCAAATCAAGCTTGGTGAAAACCGTTGCTCCCTTGAGGCAGTCAAATTCTGTAATCAACGTAATCGCATAGGCATTTTTAATCATGAAACAATTGAAACCCCTATAATCAATACAAGGTCTCAGTTCACCACTCTACCATTCTTCTTTACAAAGGAGAAACCAGCACCAGCAGGAGACAAGGATTTGTAGATGAAACCTCGAGAAAGTGCGTCTGCAACATACTCCTCCATGTCCTTATCTTCCAAGACCGACAAAGGGTAAACCTGGCCACGAGGGGGGTATGGCACCAGGTTGAAGGTCAATTGCGCAATCATATGACCAGTGTGGAGGCAAACTACCGGCTTGACCTTTGTCAAAGACATCACTAAAATCGCGGTACTCCTCTGGCAGGGAGGAGAGTGAAGAGGTGCACAGGACCTTGGCTACCTTCTGGAAGCATGTCTTACTGTATTGTGGTGACCAGGAGAGGACCTCAGCACAGAGCCAATCAAAAGAGGAGTTGTGCCTCTGTAACCAAGCATAACCAATAACCAGTGAAAACTTAGGTGAGGAAATAACTTGGAATTGGATTATCTCATGGTCAACGGAACAGTCTCATGAGTCACATGGGCAGGCTGTGGAGGTTTACCATCAAGAGCCTCAATGGCAAGTGGAGTGTCATGCAGCTGCAGCGGAATCGAGTGCTTTGATACAAAGGCAGCATCAATGAACAGGCCGGCAGCCGCAGAGTCGAAAAGAGCCTGTATCTCGACAGACGACTCAGCCCAAGAAAGGGTAACCGAAACCAGGGGCTTATCCTTCTGGATAACTGGGGACGAAACAATGCCACGTAAGGTCTGTCCATGACAGGACCTCAAGATTCGGGCGTTCCCTGGACGGGTAGGATAAGACTTCAAAAAGTGACCTGCCTGGCCACAATAAAGGCACAATCTCTCCCTCCTCCTAAGGGTTCTCTCATCCGCAGAGAGACGTGTGAAGCCCGAGTGCATGGGTTCATCTTCACATACCAGGAGGCATGGGAGGTGAGGGAGGCAAGGGTGGGACTACAAAGCTCCTTAAAAGGAAGTTTTTCTCTAAGTCTGGAGTCAATGAGGATGGCAAACGTGATCAACTTCCCCAGCTCAGTGGGTATACCTTAGGCTGCTATCTCATCCTTGATGGTATCCAAGAGGCCATGAGAAAAAGCAGCCACGAGGGCCTCATTGTTCCAAGCAACCTCTGCTGCCAGAGTACGGAATTCAATGGCATAATCAGCAACAGTTCTCATACTCTGTTTGATGGACATGAGGCACTTGGCAGCAGAGGCGGAGCATGCGGGAACGTCAAATACCCTTTTAAAAGAAGCCACAAACTCAGTGTATCTCAACACAACAGGTTTTTGCGTCTCCCATAGAGGGTTTGCCCAGGCCAAGGCTCTCTCAGAAAACAAAGATATCACGAAACCTAATTTGCTTCTGTCCATGGGAAACGCCTGGGGCAGCATCTCAAAGTATATCTCAACCTGGTTGAGAAACCCTCTGCATTGGACTGGATTGCCTCCAAATCGCTGGGGAAGCGGAGCAGAACCAGACATACCTCTTATAGAGGTAATCTGGAAAAAATATTACCAACAAGTGGATTGACTGCATCCTCTGAATTCATGGCCTTCGCCTACTGTCAGAAACCATGAATTAGACTGAGACAGAAGTACAGTTAAATCACACTTGTTTAATTATAATAATAATAAAAAGGTAAACATAGTCAAAACATAGCCAGAGTTCAGGAAACGGATAGTCAGACAAGCCAAAACATCAGGGAGCCAGAGATGAGCGTAGTAGAACAGCAAGCAGGATCTGGAGCCAGGAGGAATGTCAGCCAAGCAAGTCTTTAACAGGAACACAGGAGAGCGTCTCTAGAGATGTGACCAAGGCGAAGGCAGAGATCATCTGGGCTGGACGGCTTAAGTAGGCAGGAATGATGAGCAGGATATCATCAACAGGTGACTCACTGTGGAGAGAAAGGAGCTGTCAATTAGCAGATAGCTGAGCAGCCAGCTTTGAGAAGGAAGGGCTGAGCCCAGCCCTGACACAAAGCCATTTCAGTACCTTTGAAAATCTGCCTTGGCATTTAATATTGGTGTCTTTTTTTCCCCCATTATCTTTATACTCACTTTGAAGTCATTACTTTAAACCATTAGGTCCCAAACTTAAGGGACCTAACACTACAACAGGGTCTCATAAAGTGGCATCATATATCTATGACTTCATATTTTGCCTCACTTCCCATTTGATCTTTATACCTGTTTTTCTATTAGAGCTTGAAACTTTTAGTGGTCTATCAAATTTTAAAATAAATTTTTCCAAATCTGAAACAATGGGAATAGCAAGTCCTGATGTCTTGCAAGAACAAGTTCATCAGCATTTCCCCTTTAAATATCTAGGTACCAACATACCCTCCAACCTTATACAAGTCTTTGATCTTAATTTTAGTCCTCTAGCTAGAATGATTAAAGTGGATCTTTTGAAGTGGGAAAGAGAAGCATATATTTTGATTCGGACGTAATAAATAGTATGATTAAAATAAACATTCTTTCTCATTTACTGTACCTACTCCAAACACTTCCAGTTACTCTACCTTCCAGTCCTTGAAATACATATGATCAGGTAAGCAGGTTTGGCTTGACAAATCTATCCTTACTTTCCTGAAATCTAGAGGTGGCATTGGGCTAGCTGACCCAGTGATATACCACAAAGCTATTCATCTCAACAGGCTATTAGACTGATGCAAACAAAGAGACCCCAAACCTTTGGTACAAATAGGACAGACGCCTATTTCAACCTCAATATCAGGTCTTCTCTGGTTAGACAATACCATCTGTGACACACACACACTGTTACTACTCACCCACTTCTTGATCCTACCATTAAAGTAATTGGGACCATTTTCAGGAAAACATCTCTCTCTACAAAGCCCAGCCGTATAATTCCAGACCTACCATAGAATCCCTCAACTTAAGCTGAGCTGAACACTTCTCAGCACTAAGAGCGACATTTTTTGAGGTTTGCTCAGCTGTGCTCTAACCTAGACCTCTACCTGTTGAATACAAAATGATCGAATACTCCATCTGGAAATATTTGCCTAGATTATGCCCATTATATCTTCTCTACTCTGGACACATTCAGCTATACATAACCAGGATCTCACTTCCCTGAAGAAATGGAAGGAGGTCCCTTAGATGAAATTTTAACAAAATCGAAAAGTCCACATAAATCTTTTAGCACATAGTCACACAAGCTTGTAGGTACCAGGACAACAGATATAATTTGCTGACCAAATGGTACAATACAACTAAAAAACTCCACCAGATCTACCACAAATTTCCCCATTAATTTAGCAATGCCAGAAGACTGAGAGTATGCTTCTCCACATTTTGTGGAATGCTCAAAGCTATAGGACTTCTGGAACATGGTGAAAACTGTTAACTGTTAAATACTATCGCTGGTGTGCACCTTACAATTAACCCAGCAGTACAACTACACTACCCAGCAGTATAACTACTACATCATGCACTGATTGTCTATAAAACTGTATAGACAAATTGTTAATACATTAAACTTCCATTGGACTGCATTGAACTTCCTAACAAGACACAATGGTTTACTAGAATGTGGGTAATTCAACAAATGTAGACTCCTTTTACACTGATGATACAAAATAAAAAGAAGAGAAATATCTAGACATTTGAACACCTTTGCTCTTTTATAACGTATGTAGATTTAAGGAAAGAAGAACTAATAGCCAAGACACTGCTATGTAATTTTTTCTAGGAAATACTGGGAACGGCATATGGAAAACATATCAGAAGCAATAAGAAGAAGAAAAAAGGAATCCGTGGGAGGCCCTACTACATAAACCTTTAGCGGCTTTGTCCAAAAATCAGCGGAGATGGGTGAATTTTGTTTTCCTGGCGGCTTGTCAAACACTGGCTAAGGCCTGGCATCAGCAGGTCCTCTACATAACCAAGGTCATGGGGACCATGGTGCGTGAGAAGCTCACTTCCATTCTGCTGAACAACACACACGCTCATATCTTAAAGGTATGGGAACCAAGGGTAGCATATAATGCCGATCTGCACTTGGACTTCTCTTTGCTCTCAACCTGATAATGCTGATGTACAGTAGCTCTCAGATGTGGCAATATGGTGGTTTACCACAGAACCCCCCACCCCCCCACCTTCCCTCCTCTTTTTCTCTTCTCTTTCTCCACTTCTTTACTAGCTGTATTTTTAGTCTCGAGCCCTTATGGGCTTTCTTCCATAAGCTCACGTGGAATGTGGGTCATGCCTCTACCCTCAGGCTAAAAGTGGTACTGATCAACCATGAGGTGCAGCTCCCACCGAGTTCAAACAACCTTCTGCGCAACTTTGCACCTGTATCTTGGTTGTGCTGGCTTCATAGGTTATTGCTTTGCCAATGACTCATATCTCATTTTACACTGCCTTCATTTTAATTGGCCTACTGGCCTATACTGTTTTCCTATTATTCTTTCATTTATTGCCTTTTGTTTTATAATCTTGTGCTGTATGTCGTTTTGTAAAAGAAAAAAGGATATCTTGTTTCCTCTTAAAGGACATCAGTACTGAGGCTATATGGAGGGTGCCATTATTAGCCTCTCCATCTGAAAATGTTAGCCGCCTGACAATTATGTTGGTCCAATGCTTTTAGTAGTTTCCAAGTCACTTACCTGGAACAAAAATGGACATCAGGATTTCTGACTTTGTTTTTTTTTTTTAATAATAAGTGCAACTAAGTAGACTTTGCTCAAAAGTCCTGTAAAATATTTGAAATAGTTATAACAATTAGCAGAGATGTGTAGATTTAAAATGTATCTATAGCCAAAACTTTTCTGTTTTTTTTAAGGGTGAGGAGGGTTGTTTGCTTCATGCAAGCCTTAAATATTGGTGTAGCATGAAACATGGTCCAAAAGATAGACTAAGCATTTCAAAAGTTACTATAAATTATGGTGTTAGGGAGCTGTGCATTAGCGCCTTGTTCCATTATATGGGAAAGTGAATTTGACTATAAGCTTTACAGTTCACATTTGCATTACCATGTAATGGAACATTATCTGTTTGTCTCTGTCTATGTCTATAAAAATATTTCTAATGCCACGTCGGTAATATCTGTATGTGTGAACACATCTACATATGTGAATAACATTCTCATAAATGAACATCAAAGAGAGCAGCCCGTGTCTCCAGGCCACAGTGTATGAGTTATCTCAGCCTCTGGTGCTGCTCTCGTCTTTGTAGAAATATGTTTGTAAGTGCAGGTGGGGAGAATGACAAGTTCCCTTGTTCCTCCCATGTCTGTAGCAGAGAAAAATGCTAGTAGCATTGAGTGACCTAGTAAAAATAGAATTTGCCAGAAGCGGACAGTTCTATTTCTACATTGGGAACATAGGGGACCATGCATTGAAAATGTATGTTTCTAAGAATGCATTTAACCTTCTCGCAGTCATGTGTGACACATAACAGGAAAGCAATGAATTGCTTCTCATTATTTTCTGTATTGCTCTGCCAAAACCTCCATGTCACCTATCCTGACCCGTGACGTTTTCTTCAAAGGCTCTTTATATAGATATGATATTGGCTTTAAATAGACAAGAGAAAGCCTCAGGATAAAACAATTTAAGTCTTGATGCATCTTTGTGCTCTAAAATCAAAACACCCAGTGGATATTTTGCTGAATCACTATCTAACGTTTTAGGCCCCTTTCACACGTGGTGTTTTGGAAGCTTGTTGCAGGGGAGCAGGGGCTTCTTTTGGGAATGGGCTGCCCTATGCATTACATGTGAAAATCACCCACACAAAATCGTTATGCGAAGGGTTGACTGGGGCCTTGACTAGTTTGACTTGGTCTAAACTTATTCCTACACCAGTGGTTCACAACCTCAGTCTTCAGGTACCCCAAACTGGTCATGACTTCAGGATTTCCTTCATCTTGCAAATGTGCTTTAAGTCAGTGTCAATTATTTGGTATGTATGACAACTGTTCTAAGGGAAATCACCAAAACATTGCCTGTTGGGGGTATATGAGGACTGAGGTTGGTAACCACTGTACTACACCATTATTTAAAACTTCACTAGTCAACTTGAGTACACCAAATGTATGTGGAGACACCTCCAAATCATTGCGTTCAGATGTTGTCAGTGAAGGGTACTGTTGATGCTACAGTATTCAGAGACATTTTAAATAATTGTGTGCTTCCAGCCTTGTGGAAACAGTTTGTATAGGGTATTTTTCTATTTCAGTATGACTGTGCCCCTTTGCACTAAGCCAGGTTAGACAAGTTTGGTATGTGGAACTGCACAATCAAATATAGATGCAGTGGTTGAGTGTCCATGTATGTCTCTGAGTGTCAAGTGTATCTCTAAATTGTTGTGTTAAGTCTTTGATGAGTAATAGAGTACTAGACATTTTGCTAATATGGTACCTTTTAAGTTTAAAGGTACCACTATGAAGTCTTTTCTATATTGTATATTGGTTCTGAATCTGAATGTACAGTGTATTGTAACAAATGGCTTAGGGCAGCCTTTTTTTTACCAGGGTGCCTTCAGGTTACTTCAGTGGTGCCTTGGTAAAATGCCTAAAAATTGCCCAAAAATTGCATAGAAACAGTGACAGCGAGTAGATCAAGCCTGCCTTTTAGTTACACAAAGCCACAGGTTTTCATCGTGCACCATTATAACCTTCCAGCCATGGCGTCCTAACAACCAGTGACGTCATTGGTTGATAAGGAAAACATCGGGAGCCTGAACAGCATCCTTGTTTGTCCCTCCCCGTCCCTGTCTGTCAGCACTGGGGTCACGTTAGCTGGGTGAGGGAGAGAAATTGAAGGAGAAGAGAAACATTGGAATACTATTCAGTACCAGTGTGCAAAGTTGTAACATTCAGTGTCCTACATGTGTGGATGTTGCTTCATTGTGTAAAATTATTAGTTTACTTTTTACATTTTAGAATATAGTGCCTCGAAATTGTGCATAATTGTAAAGGGGTGCCTTGACTGAAAAAAGGTTGAACACTGGCCTATGGTGATGTAGGTCATAGTCCTGAATGGGGGTGTATGTAGTGCCCAGCACTTTATGAGATAATGAGTCCACCTTTGCTTTTTCATCTGGCTGAGAGCACCACCTTTATAGAAGCACCGGGTTTTATCAGAAGGGTGCAAAATACCAGAGGCAGAGCCTCATTGTGTTGGATGTATTCTGCTGGAGCCAGCAAGGAAAACTTCCAAGGTAAGGTATGTACGACCTCTGTCTGTAGTGTGGGATGTGAGATGTCCTGTGGAGAAAGTACATATCTACCTACAGTTGTGTAGGAGGCTTAAAACTGGGTGAGGAACAGCCAAACTCTGCTACTAAGGTGAGGTTGTAGAAGACAGTTTCATGCAACAGGCCATACACCATGGCAAAACTGAGCACAGCAACAAGACACAAAGTAGTTACACTCTATCAGCAAGATCTTTCCCAGGCAAAGATTTCAAAGTAAACTGGGGTTTCAAGATATTCTGTTCAAGCTCTTTTGAAGAAGCGCAAAGAAACAAGCAACATTGAGCACCGTAGACGCAGTGGTCAGCCAAGGAAATTCAATGCAGCAGATGAAAGACACATCACGCTTACTTCCCTGTGACATTGAAAGATGCCCAGCAGTACCATCAGCACAGAACTGATAGAAACCAGCGGGACCCAGATACACCCATCAACTTGTAGCAAGATCCCAGGCCTCCTTTAGCCTAATGAGAACCTCCAGGGCCAAGAGCTGCTGACAACCTTTCTGTGTAGGTGGGGTGGGTTACAAGGCATAGTGGGTGTCATGCAAGATAGATTCAGGACGCCCTTAGGTAGTTGCAATGTTAATTGGCAGACTCTGAGACTTCTACAGGTAGACAGCTATGTACGGAAAGGCATCCAGCAAGACACCACATCCGCATGTGTAGGAATGCTGTCTCCTATGGCAACAGTCTTAGAACAGTTCCTAACACAAGTTGTAATTAATTCCTTTACTTTTCTACAATCACTTCTTGCAGGTTCTCAAAACCCACTGAGCTCCCAGTCTCTCTATAGACTTGCTGATTCACTGCCACTGAATCCCATGAGCTCTTCCAATCTTCAGTTTAGTATCTTCCTCAAGTGTCACCCCCACTTCTCTGCTGGGTCCCTAGCTTGGCACTCAGGATACTTCTCAAGCTTCACCCCACTGGCCTGCTCGGTCCCTGGCTTGACACACAAGGCTGCTCTGCAAGCGTCACTTCAGCTGGCTGCATGGGCGTCCGCAGAACTTTTTCCAGGGGGGGGGCATAATTTTAAGGTCACCCATGCTCCGCCCCTTTTCGACAATCTCATGAAAATCTTTCCACTGGAAAGATATATGTGTGTTATATAAGAGATAATTCATCTTCACTTTGTATTGGAAGTTACTCAGGCGGCTGCGTACCATGCCCATATAGCCTAGAGATTGTACATCTTTTTACATTGCACTACATCTGTTGTGACCATATTTTGATCTTCATACTGTCACTGTATAGCTGTTTTCATCAAGATCAAAATATGGCCACAACAGATATATTGCAATGTAAAAAGATGTACAATCTCTAGGCTATATGGGCATGGTACGCAGCCGCCTGAGTAACCTTGCGGACGCCCATGCTTTCAATCCAATACAAAGTGATAAGTGAAGATGAATTATCTCTTAAACTGTACACACACATATCTTTCCAGCAAATTGCAATTATAGCTCAGCTCAGCTGTCCCACTTTCCAAGCAAAGCATTGTATTATTATATATAAAAATGCTCCTCCTGAGTCTTGCTATTACCTGCGGTTCTTCACTGTGTATGCCTCAGTATTTCCTGTCTGTGATGATGATCCCCTAGGCCCAGGGCAGCACTGACAGGCGCCAGGGTATCACTCACTCTGACTCGGCCACCTGAATGTACACAACACAAGCAGACTGGCAGCCAATGACTGGTGCGCAGCAGCCGTGGTGGGAATCGAATTGGATGATGGGGCCGGGGTGAGGGGGGGACATCAGATGATAGATGTCAGAGACACAGAGAGCAGCCAACGGACTCAGAAAAAAGTCTGAAGCGTGGCGGCGGCTGCGGCAGACCCTGCCGGCTGCTGCAACACCATGACGATTCCAGGGGCGGCACTTGACCCCCCTTGCCCCATCCTGCGGACGCCCATGGCTGGCTGGGTCCCTGGCTTGACACCTGCTGAAGTTTCCCAATTCTTCACCATCCTTGGTTGGTGAGAATACTGCTCCAGTACTTGCTTCAGCTACTCACAGTGGTCCCTGGTAACAAGGTGGCTGGTCCCTTAGTGATCCCTCTACTTCCGAACACCAAAGGTTCTCCGGCAGGCAGAACCGTCACTGCTGGTTGAACTGCAAGCCGCAGTCCCAACCCTACGCTGCTCTCTTGCTTCTGGATAGGCCCTCAGACAGCCTAGCAGCCAGATGTGCCTAGGATAGGCCCAAACTATGGCCTAGCAGCCCAGGCAGTACAACACACGTCCACCCAGACAGCCGTCCAGGTGGCACAGAACCCTGATCACCTGACTCCACCCAAATATATAGGTTCTCCCAGCAGGCCAAGGGATTTAAGAAAACCCCTGCCCATTGGCTGAGATACCCCATATACTCCTAATCTGTCCTTGCTTTGCCCTTTTCTTATCTAATGTCACCAGGTACCCGGCCATCTAGCGGCAGAAAAGAGAAGTGCAGTAATTCCAGACTTAGGGTGAACTCAATTGATCCCTAAGAATGAGCTAAGGTAACTACACCTGGCAGGTAAATTTAGGAGCAACCCTGCCTAAACATCAGGGTGCTACATCCTGTCTGGAGATGTCTGGCCAGAAGTGATCTTCATGGAAGAAATGCAGCAAAAACTCCATACCTTCGATGTGGAAACTAGGCTAATCGACTCAACTTTGCATGAAAATATAGGAACTGGGGTGCAAAAAAATGGCAGCGGGTGATCTGGACGGATGAGTCAAAATGTGAAATATTTGGCTGTGGGGCGGCAGTTTGTTCATTAAGGGCTGGAAAGCGGTACAATAACGAGTGTCTGCAGGCAACAGTGAAGCATGGTGGAGGTTCCTTGCAAGCTAGGGGCTGCTTTTCTGCAAATGGATTTGGAGGTTTGGTCAGGATCAATGGTGTCCTCAATGCTAAGAGATACACGAAGATACTTAGCCATACCATCAGGGAAGTGTGGGATTGGCCTCAAATTTATTCTGCAGCAGAACAACGACCCCAAATATGCAGCCAATGTCAAATCAGAATCTTCAGTGTAAAGAAGAATAAGGCGTCTTGGAAGTGATGGTTTGGCCCCGACAGAGCTCTAATCTCAACATTTTCAAGTATGTCTCAGATTACAAGAGAAAAAAGGATTTGAGGCAGCCTACATCCACATAAGATTGAAAACAGGTAGGAAGAACAACCTACCCGCTCAGTTCCTCCAAGATCTGTGTGCAATTGTACCTAGAAGAATTGATGCTGTTTTGAAGGCAAAGGGTGGTCACACCAAATATTGATTTGATTTGAATTTTTCCTTTGTTCATTTACAGTAGTTTCCATTTTGTTACTTGATAGAAAATAAACTATTAACACTGAAAGTAATCTTAATTTACAGCATTTTGCACACCTGCTTACAACATTTTGCCCAGTAGCGTTTATATAGTGGGGACGGAAAGTATTCACACCCCCTTAAATTTTCCACTCTTTGTTATATTGCAGCCATTTGCTAAAATCATTTAAGTTCATTTTTTTTCCTCATTAATGTACACACAGCACCCCATATTGATGGAAAAACATAGAATTGTTGACATTTTTGCAGATTTATTAAATAAGGAAAAACTGAAATATCACATGGTCCTAAGTATTCAGACCCTTTGCTCAGTATTTAGTAGAAGAACCTTTTTGATCTAATACAGCCATGAGTCTTTTTAGGAAAGATGCAACAAGTTTTTCACACCTGGATTTGGGGATCCTCTGCCATTCCTCCTTGCAGATCCTCTCCAGTTCTGTCAGGTTGGATGGTAAACGTTGAAAAATTTAAGGGGGTCTGGATACTTTCCGTCCCCACTGTATATGTCATCTTTGCATTTAATCTGCCTTTTTTTACATCATTATTATTTTTACATTTTTTCTGACATCTTTTTTTACATCTAATCTTGATATTATTATTATTATTATTATTATACGGTATTTATATAGCGCCAACAGTTTACGTAGCGCTTTACAACTTGAGGGTAGACAGTACAAATACAATACACTTTGATACATTAGGAATCAGAGGGCCCTGCTCCTTAGAGCTTACAATCTAAGAGGGAAGGTCAAGAGATACAAGAGGTAATAACTATGGGTGATGTGCTGATTGAGAAGATAAATGTACAGTTGTTAGGTGGGGGCCAGATAGGCTTCTCTGAAGAGATGAGTTTTCTGGGATCGTCTGAAAGTGGATAAAGTAGGAGAAAATCGGACGGATTGGGGTAGAGCATTCCAGAGGATGGGGGAGGCTCTGGAGAAGTCCTGAAGGCGAGCATGAGATGAGGTGACAAGGGAGTTTGAGAGCAGGAGGTTTTGGGAGGAGCGAAGAGAACGATTAGGTTGGTATTTTGTGACTAGGTTAGAGATGTAGCTGGGGGCCAGGTTGTGGATGGCTTTGTAAGTTATAGTTAGTATCTTGAATTTAATTCAGTGACTGAGTGGCAGCCAATGGAGGGATTGGCAGAGGGGTGTGGCAGACGCTGAGCGGTTTGTGTGGTGGGTGAGCCTGGCAGCAGCGTTCATGACGGACTGAAGTGGTGATAGCCTATTTAGAGGTAAACCAATAAGGAGGGAGTTGCAGTAGTCGAGGTGGGAGATGACCAGGGAGTGGATTAGAAGCTTTGTGGTGACATTGGTTAGGAAGGGGCGTATCTTGGAGATGTTGCGAAGATGGAGGCGGCAAGCTTTGGATAGTGATAGAATGTGGGGTTGAAAGGTTAGTTCAGAGTCCAGGATTACACCTAGGACCTTGGCATGGGGAGATGGGTTGATAGTTGAGCCGTTGATATTGACAGGGAAAGCAGGGGAAGTGGCACCTGAGGGAGGAAATATCATGAGCTCGGTTTTGAATAGGTTGAGTTTGAGGAAGTGATGTGACATCCAGGCTGACATGTCTGCTAGTAAGTTTGTAATGCGTGAGGAGACAGATGGAGAGAGCTGGGGGGTGGAGAGATAGATTTGGGTGTCATCAGCGTAGAGATGATATTTAAAGCCGTGGGAGGCAATCAACTGACCCAAGGAGGTGGTGTAGATATTATTTGGGAGAGGTTCTAACCTTTCGCCTGAATTTTATTGGATTTAAATCATTATTATACATCATCAGGCATGACATACGTTGCATCTCTGGGGTGATCTTTAGCTGTGGTGGAATGTAACCTGAGAGTTACCAGTATTAAAACTGAGGGGGTTATTCACTAAAGGAAAATCCACTTTGCACTGCAAGTGCACTTGGAAGTAAAGTCGCTGTAGATCCGAGGGAGACATGCAAGGTAAATAAAAAACAGCATTTTAGCTTGCACATGATTGGATGATAAAATCAGCAGAGCTTGCACTTATTTCAGATCTATCCCTTAGATTTACAGCGACTGCACTACCGAGTGCACTTTCAGTGCAAAGTGGGTTTACCTCTCGTAAATAACCCCCTGAGTGTGTGAAGTTCCCAAGAAAACTCACTTTGGTTTTCAGCAGAACACCTAATATTTTGGACTTTTCTGTATAGAAGCTTTGTTTCAATTTCCAGAAGTCCCACCTGGCCACGCCCTTATAATCCCATGTTATAACAACGTCTCCACTGTTATTTAGTTTGCTTTTAATCACAGCATGTAACTTTGTATCTGGTTATGGTATGTTAATTAGGGAATAAAACATAGATATTATGTCATGTGAATCGGAAGCCTCCACACACATTCTTGTATATACAGAGTCTTTTGAAGGCCTCTGCTCACAATAGGGATTGGAAGCTTCTGCATGCAACCAAATTAAAGAATTACTTTATCCCACAACTAAATAAAATGGTGGTCTGTGTGGAGCCTGAGCACGTTCCTTATTTTCTTTTCATTTGTACAATATATATGGTAATATTGCTATGTTTTTGTCTTATTTCTATTAATATGGTATGTTGAAATGTATGTATTTTAGGAACTTTGTATAATTATTATATTTCATGATTCTGATTGAAATTGTATTAGCACTTTATTAATGGTTGGTGCTTATTACATTATTTAGACCTGGGTCTACCATTTGTGTTGTTAGTTATACACAAATGAGGTAATATACAGTATCTCACAAAAGTAATACACCCCTCACATTTTTGTAAATATTTTATTATCTTTTCATGTGACACTGAAGAAATGACACTTTGCTACAATTTTTAGTAATGATTGTACAGTTTGTATAACAATGTAAATTTGCTGTCCTCCCAAAATAACTCAACACACAGCCATTAATGTCGAAACCGCTGGCAACAAAAGTGAGTACACTCCTAAGTGAAAATGTCCAAATTCGGCCCAAATGTTAATATTTTGTGTGGCCACCATTATTTTCCAGCACTGCCTGAACCCTCTTGGGCATGGAGTTCACCAGAGCTTCACAGGTTGCCACTGAAGTCCTCTTCCACTCTTCCATGACGACATTACGGAGCTGCTGGATGTTAGAGACCTTGCACTCCTCCACCTTCCGTTTGAGGATGCCCCACAGATGCTCAATAGGGTTTAGGTCTGGAGACATGCTTGGCCAGTCCCTCACCTTTACCCTCAGCTTCTTTAACAAGGCGGTGGTCGTCTTGGAGGTGTGTTTGGGGTTGTTATCATGTTGGAATACTGCCCCGTGGCCCAGTCTCCAAAGGGAGGGAATCATGCTGGGCTTCAGTATTTCACAGTACATGTTGGCATTCATGGTTCCTTCAATGAACTGTAGCTCCCCAGTGTCGGAAACACTCATGCAGCCCCAGACCATGACACTCCCACGACCATGCTTGACTGTAAGCAAGACACACTTGTCTTTGTACTCCTCACCTGGTTGCCGCCACACACGCTTGACACTATCTGAACCAAAATAGTTTATCATGGTCTCATCAGACCACAGGACATGGTTCCAGTAATCCATGTCCTTAGTCTTTGTCTTCAGCAAACTGTTCGCAGGCTTTTTTGTGCATCATCTTTAGAAAAGGCTTCCTTCTTGGACAACAGCCATGCAGACCAATTTGATGCAGTGTGTGGCGTATGGTCTGAGCACTGACAGGCTGACCACCCACCCCTTCAACCTCTGCAGCAATGCTGGCAGCACTCATATGTCTATTTCCCAAAGACAACTTCTGAATATGACGCTGAGCATGTGCACTCAACTTCTTTGGTCGATCATGGCACGGCCTGTTCTGAGTGGAATCTGTTCTATTAAAACGCTGTATGGTCTTGGCCATCATGCTGCAGCTCAGTTTCAGGGTCTTCGCAATCTTAGTATAGCCTAGGCCATCTTTATGTAGAGCAACAATTCTTTTTTTTCAGATCCCCAGAGAGTTCTTTGCCATGGTGTGCCATGTTAAACTTTTAGTGACCAGTATGAGAGAGTGATGACACCAAATTTACCACACCTGCTCCCCATTCACACCTGAGACCTTGTAACACTAACGAGTCACGTGACACCGTGGAGGGAAAATGGCTAATTGGGCCCAATTTGGACATTTTCACTTAGGGGTGTACTCACTTTTGTTGCCAGTGGTTTAGACATTAATGGCTGTGTGTTGAGTTATTTTGAGAGGACAGCAAATTTGCACTGTTATACAAGCTGTACACTCACTACTTTACATTGTAGCAAAGTGTAATTTCTTCAGTGTTGTCACATGAAAAGATATAATAAAATATTTACACAAATGTGAGGGGTGTACTCACTTTTGTGAGATATTGTATTTGAGGGATACATATACATTACGTATCATTTTTGAACTGATGTGTTCTGGATTTTTCCTCATAAATTTGTATTTGGGGAAACTTTTTAAATGTTTTTATTGGTTGAGGATGTGTATATTATGGAATAACAATAATTATTTGTAGTTTGATCAACTTTGGTTAGTGCAGATTTTTTTTATAGTGTCCTAAGGTACATCTAAGGTCAAAATGAAAACTGTAATATATTTGCAGCTTACTGGTCTTCGGCTGTGGTGGCTGCATTCCTTTTTTTTCAGTTTTAAATGCATTTCCATCTGGTGATTCTGGCAGACACATACTAGTCCTAGGCGACAATGCTTACTTGCCCTACTGCATCAGGGCAACAGAAACAGGATAGTACTTCAGGACTAAGGACAACCTCTCCAAGGCCTTTATCCTGACCCACAAACTCTCCGTGCCTAGCCATGCACGAGGTGTTACAGATGCCCTTACAAGTTTGATCTGGGGTGGCACCAGCTTTTTCTGCCCATGTAGTAGCCAGAGCTCTAGTAGAGTGTGCTTGAATTCCCAGCGGAGGAGATAAACCCATCTGGGAATAAGCTTCTGAAATAGCTGATTTTAGCCATCTAGCTATTGGCCCCTTTGATGCTTGGCGGCCCTTTCTGTTGCCAGAAAAAAGAACAAATAAAGAGTCCAAAGACCTAAAGTCCCTTTTTACTTCCAAGTAATGTAATAAAATTCCTTTTACATCTAAGTTATGGAATAAATTCTCCTTTTTTTTCCAGAAGGATTTGAACAAAAAGTTGGCAGGATGATTTCCTGCGACCTATTATGAACTGACGCTACTTTTGGCAAAAACCCTGGATCTGTTTTAAGTACAATCCTGTCTGGGTAAATTAATAAAAAAGGTCCCTTTACTGATAGAGCGTGTAGTTCACTGATTCTTCTTGCGGATGTAACTGCAACTAAGAATACCGTTTTAAGAGTTAAATTCCTTAACGAGAACAGTTCAAAAGGATCTTTTGTGAAGGCTTGCAAAACTACTGACAGGTCCCATTTAGGAAAATGTTTAGTGGGAGCTGGTCTGGACCTAGTAAGTACTTTAAAGAATCTTGTAACCAAAGGAAATGAAGAAATTGGTCTTTCTAGGTATACTCCCAGGGCACCACTCGCAAGACCTTTGTCTGCGCCATTTAGTAGAAATTCCAAAATTGACATAATGTCTTCTAAGGTTCTGTTTGATGAACGACACCAAAAGTTGTGGACCCTCCAAACTTTAGCGTACATATCTCTAGTTAATTTCTTTCTACTGGTGAGTAAAGTGGATACTAGAGGCTCTGACAATGCTCTGTTCCTTAACAACTGTTCCTCAAATACCAGGTGGTGAGACTTAATCTGGCTATATCCGGGTGGTATACTGGGCCTTGAAGTAGTAAGTCCAGTCTGAGAGGAAGCTGCCAGAATGGTTTAACTGTCATTTGTAGAATGGAGGAAAACCTGGCTCTTTTCGGCCAAAACGGAGCGATTAGAATTATTGACACTTTTTCCTTTTGTATTTTCCTCAATACCAGTGGAATTAGCTGAAAGGGGGGAGGCATAGCCCAGATGAAAGTTCCAGGGATGTGCTAAGGCATCTATCCCTAGTGAGCCACTGTCTCGGTGCAGAGAAAAGAATTAAGGTAGCTGAGCGTTTTCTTTTGACGCAAACAAATCCACTTGTGGACGCCCCCACATCCTGGTGATCAATGAAAATATTTCCGGATTCAAGCTCCATTCTGCTTCCTGAAGTCTGTTCAAAAAGTCTGCTACTTCGTTTAGCGTGCCTTAGAGATACACTGCTAAGAAGGAGAGTAAATGCTTCTCCGCCCACTCCAGGATTTCTGATGACAGCAATAGAAGAGCCTTGCTCCTTGTGCCCCCCATTTGTTCAGGTATGCCACAGTAGTGGCATCGTCTGATAGAATCTGCACATGGGACCCCTGGAGGTTTGGAGAGAAGGCAGCTAAATGCTAGGACGACTGCTTTTAACTCCTTCCCGTTTGAGGACCTTTCTGCTTCGGAACAGGACCAAATTTCCTGTGCTATATTTTGATCCCAGTGGGCCCCCCATCCCCAACTGCTGGCGTCTGTCGTGACTCTTTTTTTCTGTTGGAAAAGACCATAGTAAGCCCTTTGGCAAAACTGACTGACTTCTCCACCACAAATGGTCCTTTTGACCCTAGTGGGGAGTTTTACTTTTGTGTCTAAGGTTTCTGGGCTGTGATCCCAAACCTTTAAGAGAAAACTCTATAGGGGCTTGAAATGGAGCCTCGCCCATTGAATGGCCAGCATTGTCGAAGTTAAGGTTCCCAGGGCTGACATAATCTTTCTGATTGATATCTCCTGGTTTGTTTGTAGCCTGGCTACTACACTCATGACTTTTTTTTTCTTTTCTTCTGGAAGAAAAAACCTTTGTTTCTATAGAATCTATTTGATAACCTAGAAACTGAACTTTCTGAGTTGTATTGAAATTTGATTTCTGACGGTTCACAATCCATCCCAAGGCTTCCAAATGATTGCGGGCCTTGGCCAGGTCTACCTGCAATTTTTCTCTGGAAGGGGAAAAAGAAGAGGAGGTCATCCAGATACGGGATTACCGCAATTCCTTGCAGACGGAGAGGAGCAAGAGCTTCCGCCATTATTTCTGAAAATATTCATGGGGCGGATGAAAGACCAAAAGGGAGGGCCTTGAGTTGTATATGAGCTCCTCCTTTCCCATATTTATTGCCAGCCTGAGGTACTTTTGAGACTGAGAGGCTATAGGCACATGCAGGTACACATCTCTTAAGTTGATTGATGCCATGAAGCATCCCTTGACTAAGAGATTTCTGACTGAAAAAATGGAGTCCATGCACAACCTCCTGTATCGGACCGACCTGTTTAAAAGTTTTAAGTTGAGAATGAGACGAAAGCTTCCCAGCGATTTCTTTATCAGGAAAATATGGGAATAGAAACCCTGATAACATTCCTCTGGAGATACCTGAATCACAACTCCCTGTTGCATCAGATCCCCTAACAGGTTCTTCATGGCTAGGCCCTTTGTTGTGTCCCTTGGTAGGTTTGTTACAAAGTATCTTTCTGGAGGAAAGTCAGAAAGCTCTATTTTGTATCCCTGGGCCAGCATGTCTAGAATAAATGGGTTTTCTGCCTTTGCCCCTTTGTGCCGACCAATTCCTTCTCTTCTCTTGGCGCCTATTGCCCTGTTCCTGAGTTTTTTTAGGTCAAAAAAGCCACTTAACTGGCTGCTTTTTCTTTTCAACAGGAAATATTTCTTTTTATCATCTGTCCTATCTAAAACTGAATCTAGATCAGGACCGTATAAAAGATCTCCCATAAATGGGATTCCACACAATTTACTTTTAGACGCTGCATCTCCTGGCCAGGTCTTCAGCCATAGGGCTCTCCTGGCTGAATTAGTTAAGTTCACAGATCTAGCTGACATCCTTATTGATTCTGCAGATGCATCAGAAATGTAAGCCACAGCTGCTGCTAGGGTTGAAAAAGAAATTCAGAATCTCCTGCTTGGGTGAATCTGCTATAATGTGGGCTTTTAGCTGTTTTAGCCAGAACTCCATGTTTCTAGAAAAGCAGGTAGTGGTCATAGCCGGTTTGAGGTTGCCCATGATGGATTGCCAAGCCTTTTTAAGCTGTTGATCCATCCTTTTGTCCATGGGATCCTTTAATATTTCCATGTCTTTGAATGCCAAGTCGGTCGATCTGGAAACTTGGGAATATGCAACGTCCAATTTAGCAACTTTGTTCCAAAGCACCTCTGGGTCTTCATTGAATGGGAAGTGTCTTTTATGCGCTCTTGGGAAAAAAGTTTTTTTTCTCTTTTATGCTCCCCTTGGGTAGGAGGAGCAGCTTCAGCCTCCACCGCTGGGATTGATTTTGAGCCCTTAGAGGATCCCAAGGTAGTTGGCATTGCAAGAAAAGAGCGAAAAGATTGGATAGTAGTATCTAGCTATTTCTTAACTTATGCAATTAAATTGCTGCATGCAGAAGAAGCTTCTTCCTTAACTAAGGAGTCAATGCAAATTTGGCACAAAGTCTTCTTCCAACCCTCTAGTAACTTTGTTTTACATGAGGGACATCTCTTTTTGATCATTGGATCAGAGCACTTAGCCTGCCAAAAATTGACAAAAAAGAACACCAGAGCATCCCAGTGAGTCAAACCTGCCTTCTAACGGGCTCACCACAGGTGCACAAGTAGTACAACAGCCAACTCCCTGTGCCCAGACAGGCCCCAGCCACCAGGGGGGAAAAAATGGAAAGAGAGAGGCACCACAGTATACAGGATAGACCCCTCATACCCCCTTACCTGGGCCTTGTTGGTGCCTGTGCCTGTCCCACTTGCTGCTGCCACAGAGTCCATCATGGTGCTGCCTGTTAGTTGCTTAGAACACCGGTTCCGGAGTCCATCAGAGCCGCTGCTTCGGACCGGAACCAGAATATAGGCACCGGGACCGCTTCTCCCCTCTCCCCCTGCGCAATTTCCAGCGGAAATTACGCTGCGCCTGTTCCCAGGTGCCGCCCCTTGCCGGATACCTCATTTCCGGCCGAGTCTCTACTCTGCCACCAAAAAGATAACGCCGATATGCTGGGGAACCCCACGAACGGCTGCCGCCACCTAGGAGCGGCCCAGAAACAGTCAAGCTCTCTCTGAGTTGAAGAGGAAGAAGGAGCCCACTTACCAGCTACCCTGGGTGCGGCGTGGGAGGGGTGGACTCTCTGGAGGCAAAAAGGTATGGTGGGGTAGGCAGTCTGGCCTCTCAGGACAGCACCTAAGAGACCCTGACTCCCACTAGGTGTTCCCTTGCCAGCGGAAACACAAAAACTGATGAGCTGTGGGGAGAAGCCTCCTTTTAAAATTTGGTGAAGTTGGTGTTTCCTGTTTCAAGTGGGTGGAGCCACTCTCTCAGGTGCTATCCTGAAAGATGTTTAGGGAAAAGCCAGGTTTTTTTATCATAGCCACTAGGGCAGTAATACTGTACATGGACACTGGAACATTACTACCCCTCCATCTTTAAGGAATGAGTAGAAGAGATTCAATTTTTGAAGTGCATGAAAGATCTGATGGCCAATCTACAAGATCACTAGTTACAATGCTACACTGCATGTTTCATGGCTGTACTTATGCATTACAGTGCAGTTTCAAACATTATTGGCCTCACAACAAGGCTACATGGCCTTCCCCACTGTAACCTTGCTATAGTAGTGTAGATGCCCCTTGCTCAGTCAGACACCCTCCTCCACCTTTTTTCTTTCTCCTCCTTTCCCGTATTTATTGCCAGCCTGGGGTACTTTTGAGACTGAGAGGCTATAAGCACATGCAGGTACACATCTCTTAAGTTGATTGATGCCATGAAGCATCCCTTGACTAAGAGATTTCTGACCGAGTCTATGCGTAACCTCCTGTATCGGACCGACCTGTTTAAAAGTTTTAAGTTGAGAATGAGATGAAAGCTTCTCGACGATTTCGTTATCAAAAAAAAAAAAAGAGGTTTGAATCAAACCCCAACCTCTGTTCTTACATGGGGGACCCCCATGATCACTTTTTTCTTTTTCTTTGGATCCTTAGAAACGTTTGATCTGAGAAAATGAGGAGACGGGAACTCTTGGAACTCCAGTTTGTACCCTGGAACTATTGACGAAGTCCCCCATGTGTCTCGACACTCTTCCTGCCAGATCCTTGAGAACTGCAGAAGAATTCCCCCTATTACGCTATACCTGCAGCACATTGTAGATCCGGATCATTGTTCTTAGACAGAGCGCAGCAGCTCATATGTCCAGTTGCCCAAAGTACCTTCTACACAGTGTTCCAATCAAAGACACTACTCAGGTAGGTAATCAACTCTTTGTTGGTTGGAGCACAGTAGTTGTGACACAGTAGTTGTGAATACCATACTATTTTCTTCACTATTTGAATTAAAGTCAGTTCAAATTTTTCTAAAGGCAAAACTTTTTTTTTCATTTTGGATAGAGTAAAGAAGTGTTATAACCCCAATTAGGTTATTTTTGCCATTGGTGTCCCATTGAGGATATTTCCCTTTACTTTCTGTCGCATAGTCAAACCAGGAACTGGAAGGAAATCCCTGTTTGTCACCAGGGTCCCCAAACTAGTGTCCCCATTGGAAGGTTTCCCCTCTATTTCTGTTCTGTTGACAACCCAAAATGTTTTCTTTTACTTTCAGTGATAATGGTAAACAGGACAAATGAAGAGGGTGGATTTCCATAACAGGGGGCATAGACAGACATTAAAGCTGACAGGTGTTCAAAGCCCTCTCCACTATATCCAAAACTTAAAAAAAAAAAAACATTTTGCCTTTGGTTATACTTTAAAGCTTTGTAAATTAAGCTAATTATAGAGAAGTTCTAAAAAGCTTTTACAGCTATGTATGTAAGTTCCCACACCTGTGCAGAAACGAATCTGTAAAGTTGATATACAGTGTATTGCTCTGGAGGCAAAGGAATCAAGATTGCTGGTATTTCTTCATATGGGATTACTGGGCACGAAATCATCTGAGATTTGAAGAACATTGCTGCCAGCTATGCCACTTGCATTTTTAATACTTAAAAGCCTTTCTTTTTTTATAATCATCATGTAATGTGTGCATAGTGGCAATTTACATGTAGTTGTAGAAGACAGAGGTGCAGCACACCAGACCCTACATATTATGATATCTGCCAATAGCGGAGTACACTGCATTTTCTATTAAGATATCTAGCAGTTAATTTTCACACTGAAACAGTACTAGACATGCTGGTAAATACACTCACAAGATGACCTTTTCCTTCTGTCAGTGGTCTACTTGTGTGGCCATTAGATAACCACACGAACAACCCCAACAAAAAGGGAACTGACCATGACAGCCTGTGATCTGGTCGCTGGGACGTTATCTAAACTGTACATGCAGGTGATTACATCAGACACTATTCCTGAATCCTGGCACGTGCTAGCTATACCAAGGTGCAAAATCTTTGCTGTGTGATATCGAACAATGCAACAAACGTGTTATTTTTCCGCATTTTGCAATCAACCAAAAAATAATGACCAAAAATAAAATTTATCAGTTTGAACTTGATCTATCAAAACCAATTTTTTACTTGATCAAAATTACCCTTGGATGGTTGATACACATGGATATTTGTCCGATTACTCAGAGTCAAAATCAAATGACTGTTCACTAAATCAATCAAATAGAGGGTCTTTGGCTTGCAATTTTTATTCAGTTTGATCCGTTTAGTCGCATTGAATGATCGACTGAAGGATCATATCAATACAAGTGTGGCCACCATAATGGTTCGTTAAATAATTAACATTATGTAGAATATTATATAGCTCCCTCTCCTGCCTGGTAATCCAGTGATCGCTGGAGGGGCAGAGCAGAGAGTCTTGACTGATAGTCACCGCTCTGTGCTCAGAGCGGACCCTTAGAACTGATCGATTTGTGGTCATGTCATTGCTCAATTATCAGGTTTAGAGCCAGCGGGACAGAGCTGCATCTTGGGATCGATGCTGCAGCCATATGTAACTATAGATGTTTGCTTTTTTTTTGTATTCCCACACTTTTCTCTTAAACTTGCTAATAAAATTGCTAAATATTTAAAGTGGTAGTAAAGGAAAAAGGTTTATTACCTTAATTCAGTTTTTGCATTAAGGTAAAAAACCTTCCATTATATGTTTATACTTGCCCCAGCAAGGATTGCTCCAGAGGAGATCAGCACAGCACTTGTGACCAATACCTAATGCCCTGTACACACGATCGGACATTAATCGGACATTCCGACAACAAAATCCATGGATTTTTTCCAACGGATGTTGGCTCAAACTTGTCTTGCATACACACGGTCGCACAAAGTTGTTGGAAGATCCGATCGTTCTGAACGCGGTGATGTAAAACACGTACATCGGGACTATAAACGGGGCAGTAGCCAATAGCTTTCGTCTCTTAATTCATTCTGAGCATGCGTGGCACTTTGTGCATCGGATTTGTGTACACACGATCGGAATTTAACCGATCGGATTTTGTTGTCGGAAAATTTTATATCCTGCTCTCAAACTTTGTATGTCAGAAATTCAGACGGAAAAAATCTGATGGAGCCCACACAAGATCGTAATTTCCGACAACACAATCCTATCGCACTTTTTCCATCGGAAAATCCGACCGTGTGTACAGGGCATTAGACACTGGGAAAAAAACTGACATACTCCCAGTAGTGGGAGGGGTTATATAGGGAGGTAACTTCCTGTTTAGAGTGTGCCAGTGTCCAGCAACTGAAGGTGGACTAAAACCCACATAACAGTTACTATGGCTCTGTGCCCCGTGATGTACGATTAAAGAAACTTAAATAAATACAATCTTAAAAAAATACTAGTGCTTCAGCCTATGGTTTACGCTATACCTGCAGCACATTGTATCATTGTTCTTAGACAGAGCGCAGCAGCTCATATGTCCAGGTGCCCAAAGTACCTTCTACACAGTGTTCCAATCAAAGACACTACTCAGGTACTATGATCTTTGTTGATTAGAGCACAGTATGTGTGAATACTAGGGATGAGCTTCGAGTTCGAGTCGAACTCATGTTCGACTCGAACATTGGCTGTTCGCAAGTTCACCGAACAGCGAACAATTTGGGGTGTTCGCGGCAAATTCGAATGCCGCGGAACACCCTTTAAAAGTCTATGGGAGAAATCAAAAGTGCTAATTTTAAAGGCTAATATGCAAGTTATTGTCATAAAAAGTGTTTGGGGACCTGGGTCCTGCCCCAGGGGACATGGATCAATGCAAAAAAAAGTTTTAAAAACGGCCGTTTTTTCAGGAGCAGTGATTTTAATAATGCTTAAAGTCAATCAATAAAAGTGTAATATCCCTTTAAATTTCGTACCTGGGGGGTGTCTATAGTGTGCCTGTAAAGGGGCGCATGTTCCCTGTGTTTAGAACAGTCTGACAGCAAAATGACATTTTGAAGGAAAAAACTCATTTAAAACTACCCGCGGCTATTGCATTGCCGACAATACACATAGAAGTTCATTGATAAAAACGGCATGGGAATTCCCCAAAGGGGAACCCCGAACCAAAATTTAAAAAAAAAAATGACGTGGGGGTCCCCCTAAATTCCATACCAGGCCCTTCAGGTCTGGTATGGATATTAAGGGGAACCCCGGCCAAAATTTAAAAAAAAAAATGACGTGGGGTTCCCCCTAAATTCCATACCAGACCCTTCAGGTCTGGTATGGAATTTAAGGGGAACCCCGCGCCAAAAAAAAAAAAAAAAACGGCGTGGGGTCCCCCCAAAAATCCATACCAGACCCTTATCCGAGCACGCAACCTGGCAGGCCGCAGGAAAAGAGGGGGGGACGAGAGTGCGGCCCCCCTCCCTCCTGAACCGTACCAGGCCACATGCCCTCAACATTGGGAGGGTGCTTTGGGGTAGCCCCCCAAAACACCTTGTCCCCATGTTGATGAGGACAAGGGCCTCATCCCCACAACCCTGGCCGGTGGTTGTGGGGGTCTGCGGGCGGGGGGCTTATCGGAATCTGGAAGCCCTCTTTAACAAGGTGACCCCCAGATCCTGGCCCCCCCCTGTGTGAAATGGTAAGGGGGTACATAAGTACCCCTACCATTTCACGAAAAAAGTGTCAAAAATGTTAAAAATGACAAGAGACAGTTTTTGACAATTCCTTTATTTAAATGCTTCTTCTATCTTCCTTCATCTTCTGGTTCTTCTGGTTCTTCTGGCTCTTCTGGCTCTTCTGGTTCTTCCTCCGGCGTTCTCGTCCAGCATCTCCTCCACGGCGTCTTCTATCTTCTTCTCCTCGGGCCACTCCGCACCCATGGCATGGGGGGGAGGCTCCCGCTCTTCTCTTCTTCTCTTCTTCTCTTCTTCTCTTCTTCTCTTCTTCATTTTCTTCTCCGGGCCGCTCCGCAATCCATGCTGGCATGGAGGGAGGCTCCCGCTGTGTGACGGCGCTCCTCGTCTGACAGTTCTTAAATAACGGGGGGGCGGGGCCACCCGGTGACCCCGCCCCCCTCTGACGCACGGTGACTTGACGGGACTTCCCTGTGACGTCACGGGGAATGCCACAGGGAAGTCCCGTCAAGTCACCGTGCGTCAGAGGGGGGCGGGGTCACCGGGTGGCCCCCCCCCCCGTTATTTAAGAACTGTCAGACGAGGAGCGCCGTCACACAGCGGGAGCCTCCCTCCATGCCAGCATGGATTGCGGAGCGGCCCGGAGAAGAAAATGAAGAAGAGAAGAAGAGAAGAGCGGGAGCCTCCCCCCCATGCCATGGGTGCGGAGCGGCCCGAGGAGAAGAAGACAGAAGACGCCGCGGAGGAGATGCTGGACGAGAACGCCGGAGGAAGAACCAGAAGAACCAGAAGAACCAGAAGAGCCAGAAGAACCAGAAGAACCAGAAGATGAAGGAAGATAGAAGAAAGAAGAAGCATTTAAATAAAGGAATTGTCAAAAACTGTCTCTTGTCATTTTTAACATTTTTGACACTTTTTTCGTGAAATGGTAGGGGTACTTATGTACCCCCTTACCATTTCACACAGGGGGGGGGGCCGGGATCTGGGGGTCACCTTGTTAAAGGGGGCTTCCAGATTCCGATAAGCCCCCCGCCCGCAGACCCCCACAACCACCGGCCAGGGTTGTGGGGATGAGGCCCTTGTCCTCATCAACATGGGGACAAGGTGTTTTGGGGGGCTACCCCAAAGCACCCTCCCAATGTTGAGGGCATGTGGCCTGGTACGGTTCAGGAGGGAGGGGGGGCCGCACTCTCGTCCCCCCCTCTTTTCCTGCGGCCTGCCAGGTTGCGTGCTCGGATAAGGGTCTGGTATGGATTTTTGGGGGGACCCCACGCCGTTTTTTTTTTTTTTTTGGCGCGGGGTTCCCCTTAAAATCCATACCAGACCTGAAGGGTCTGGTATGGAATTTAGGGGGAACCCCACGTCATTTTTTTTTTAAATTTTGGCCGGGGTTCCCCTTAATATCCATACCAGACCTGAAGGGCCTGGTATGGAATTTAGGAGGACTCCCACGTCATTTTTTTTTTAAATTTTGGTTCGGGGTTCCCCTTTGGGGAATTCCCATGCCGTTTTTATCAATGAACTTCTATGTGTATTGTCGGCAATGCAATAGCCGCGGGTAGTTTTAAATGAGTTTTTTCCTTCAAAATGTCATTTTGCTGTCAGACTGTTCTAAACACAGGAAACATGCGCCCCTTTACAGGCATACTATAGACCCCCCCCAGGTACGAAATTTAAAGGGATATTACACTTTTATTGTTTGACTTTAAGCATTATTAAAATCACTGCTCCTGAAAAAACGGCCGTTTTTAAAACTTTTTTTTGCATTGATACATGTCCCCTGGGGCAGGACCCAGGTCCCCAAACACTTTTTATGACAATAACTTGCATATAAGCCTTTAAAATTAGCACTTTTGATTATTCATGTTCGTGTCCCATAGACTTTAACGGTGTTCGCATGTTCGAACAAACTTTTTTCCTGTTCGCATGTTCTGGTGCGAACCGAACAGGGGGGTGTTCGGCTCATCCCTAGTGAATACCATACTATTTTCTGGAGGAATTCCAGACAAAGGTATATTTACAGGGTCATTTTTTAGTACAGTTAACATTTCTAAGTGTTTCATATAACATAGGAAATCTTCACTTTTTGAATTCAAGTCAGTTCAAATTTTTCTAAAGGCAAAAGCTTTTTTTCCATTTTGGATAGAGTAAAGGAGGGTTATAACCCCAATTAGGTTATTTTTGCCATTGGTGTCCCATTAGGGATATTTCCCTTTACTTTCTGTCCCATAGTCAAACCAGGAACTGGAAGGAAATCCCTGTTTGTCACCAGGGTCCCCAAATTAGTGTCCCCATTGGAAGGTTTCCCCTCTATTTCTGTTCTGTTGACAACCCAAAATGTTTTCTTTTACTTTCAGTGATAATGGTAAACAGGACAAATGAAGAGGGTGGATTTCCATAACAGGGGGCATAGACAGACATTAAAGCTGACAGGTGTTCAAAGCCCTCTCCACTATATCCAAAACTTAAAAAAAAAACATTTTGCCTTTGGTTATACTTTAAAGCTTTGTAAATTAAGCTAATTATAGAGAAGTTCTAAAAAGCTTTTACAGCTATGTATGTAAAAGTTCCCACACCTGTGCAGAAACGAATCTGTAAAGTTGATATACAGTGTATTGCTCTATGTAAACTTCCACTGGAGGCAAAGGAATCAAGATTGCTGGTATTTCTTCATATGGGATTACTGGGCACGAAATCATCTGACATTTGGAGAACATTGCTGCCAGCTATGCCACTTCCATTTTTAATACTTAAAAGCCTTTCTTTTTTATAATCATCATGTAATGTGTGCATAGTGGCAATTTACATGTAGTTGTAGAAGACAGAGGTGCAGCACACCAGACCCTACATATTATGATATCTGCCAATAGCGGAGTACACTGCATTTTCTATTAAGATATCTAGCAGTTAATTTTCACACTGAAACAGTACTAGACATGCTGGTAAATACACTCACAAGATGACCTTTTCCTTCTGTCAGTGGTCTACTTGTGTGGCCATTAGATAACCATACGAACAACCCCAACAAAAAGGGAACTGACCATGACAGCCCGTAATCTGGTCGCTGGGACGTTATCTAAACTGTACATGCGGGTAATTACATCAGACACTATTCCTGAATCCTGGCACGTGCTAGCTATACCAAGGTGCAAAATCTTTGCTGTGTGATATCGAACAATGCAACAAATGTATTATTTTTCAGCATTTTGCAATCAACCAAAAAATATTGACCAAAAATAAGCTTTATCAGTTTGTATTTGATCTATCAAAACCAATTATTTACTTGATCAAAATTACCCTTGAATGGTTGATACAAATAGATATTTGTCTGATCACTCAGAGTCAAAATCAAATGAGAGTTCACTAAATCAATCAAATAGAGGGTCTTTGGCTTGCAATTTTTATTCAGTTTGATCCGTTTAGTCGCATTGAATGATCGACTGAAGGATCATATCAATACAAGTGTGGCCACCATAATGGTTTGTTAAATAATTACCATTATGTAGAATATTATATAGCTCCCTCTCCTGCCTGGTAATCCAGTGATCGCTGGAGGGGCAGAGCAGAGCGTGGTGACTGATAGTCACCGCTCTGTGCTCAGAGCGGACCCAAGAACTGATCGATTTGTGGTCATGTCATTGCTCAGTTCTCAGGTTTAGAGCCAGCGGGGGAGAGCTGCAGCTTCGGATCAATGCTGCAACCATATGTAACTATAGATGTTTGCTTTTTTTTGTATTCCCACACTTTTCTCTTAAACTTGCTAGTAAAATTGCTAAAGATTTAAAGTGGTAGTAAAGGAAAAAGGTATATTACCTTAATTCAGTTTTTGCATTAAGGTAAAAAACCTTCCATTATATGTGCCCCATCCCCATAACCATTGCACAGGACAGGGAAGTACATAATGTTTTTTTTTTTTTTTTATTTAAAAAAAATCTAGCATTACATCTATACAGGTAATGAGCTGAGATTAGGAGCTCTCTCTTAAAGGGAGTGCTCCTAATCTCAGCTTGTTACCTGTATAAAAGACACCTTTCCACAGAAGCAATCAATCAATCAGATTCTAATCTCTCCACCATGGCCAAGACCAAAGAGCTGTTCAAGGATGTCAGGTACAAGATTGTAGACCTACACAAGGCTGGAATGGGCTACAAGACCATCTCCAAGCAGCTTGGTAAGAGGGTGACAACAGTTGTTGCGATTATTCACAAATGGAAGAAACACAAAATAACTGTCCCTCCCATAACTGTCTGGGGATCCATTGGAAGATCTCACCTCGTGGAGTTTCAATGATCATGAGAACGGTGAGGGATCAGCCCAGAACTACACAAATCTTGTCAATGATCTCAAGGCAGCAGTCACCAAGAAAACAATTGGTATTACACTATGCTGTGAAGGACTGAAATTCTGCAGCGCCCACAAGGACCCCCTGCTCAAGAAAGCACATGTACAGGCCTGTCTGAAGTTTACTAATGAACATCTGAATGATTCAGAGGAGAACTGGGTGAAAGTGTTGTGGTCAAATGAGACCAAAATCAAGCTCTTTGGCATCAACTCAACTCACCGTTTTTGGAGGAGGAGGAATGCTGCCTATGACCTCAAGAACGCTATTCTCACCGTCAAACATAGAGGTGTAAACATTATGCTTTAGGGGTGTTTTTCTGCTAAGGGGACAGGACAACTTCACCGCATCATAGGGATGATGGACGGGGCCATGTACCCTTAAATCTTGGGTGAGAGCCTCCTTCCCTCAGCCAGGGCATTGAAAATGGGTCATGGATGGGTATTCCAGCATGACAGTGACCCAAAACACACAGCTAAGGCAACAAAGAAGTGGCTCAAGAAGAAGCACATTAAGGTCCTGGAGTGGCCTAGCCAGTCTCCAGACCTTAATACAATAGAAAATATGTTGAGAGAGCTGAAGGTTCGAGTTACCGAACGTCAGCCTCAAAATCTTAATGATTTGGAGATGATCTGCAAAGAGGAGTGGGACAAAATCCCTCCTGAGATGTGTGCAAACCTGGTGGCCAACTACAAGAAACGTCTGACCTCTGTGATTGCCAACAGGGGTTTTGCCACCAAGTACTAAGTCATGTTTTGCGAAGGGGTCAAATACTTATTTCACTCATTAAAATGCAAATCAATTTATAACTTTTTTTGAAATGCATTTTTCTGGATTTTTATGTTGTTATTCTGTCTCCCACTGTTAAAATAAACCTACCAAAATAAACCTACCATTAAAAATATAAACTGATCATTTCTTTGTCAGTGAGCAAACGTACAATATATACAGTATATCCCCATACACTATATGTCATGTATCTCCTTTACATTATTATTTTTTATTAAAATAATACATGATTTATATAGGGTAAACAATTTTTGCAGCACTTTACAAACACAATGGAGGTAAACACTACAATTACAAAACAGTTCAATACAAGAGAAATCAGAGGGTTTTGTTCAGTAGAGCTTACAATCTGAAATGTGCATATGTGTAAATCATTTTTATGCAACTCAATCTGTATTGTTAAACCAGAATACTGCCCTTATACATTTATGAACATTTTTTTTTTATTGTTAGCATCATTTTAGGTACACATACCTCTGCATATTTATATATTACTACAGAGTTAGAATTCAGAGATGATAAAGTTAAATAGACGTTGTTTGAATGGTTTACTGCGGTGTCACTAGGGGGCACTAGTTTACACTTATACTGTACTAATACATATAACTACAGTGTGTGTGTTTGTGTGTGTGTGTGTGTATATATATATATATATATATATATATATATATATATATATATATATATACATACACACATACACAGTATGTCACAAAAGTGAGTACACCCCTCACATTTTTGTAAATATTTTATTATATCTTTTCATGTGACAACACTGAAGAAATTACAATTTGCTACAATGTAAAGTAGTGAATGTACAGCTTGTATAACAGTGTAGATTTGCTGTCCCCTCAAAATAACTTAACAGCCATTAATGTCTAAACCACTGGCAACATAAGTTAGTACACCCCTAAGTGAAAATGTCCAAATTGGCCCAAAGTGTCAATATTTTGTGTGGCTACCATTATTTTCCAGCACTGCCTTAACCCTTTTGGGCATGGAGTTCACCAGAGCTTCACAGGTTGCCACTGGAGTCCTCTTCCACTCCTCCATGACGACATCACAGATCTGGTGGATGTTATAGACCTTGCTCTCCTCCACCTTTTGTTTGAGGAGGCCCCACAGATGCTCAATAGGGTTTAGGTCTGGAGACATGCTTAGCCAGTCCATCACCTCTACCATCAGCTTCTTTAGCAAGGCAGTGGTCGCCTTGGAGGTGTGTTTGAAGTCTTTATCATCCTGGAATACTGCCCTGTGACCCAGTCTCCAAAGGGAGGGGTATATGCTCTGCTTCAGTATGTCACATTTTATGTTGGCATTAATGGTTCCCTCAATGAACTGTAGCTCCTCAGTGCTGGCAGTACTCATGCAGCCCCAGACCATGACACTCTCACCACCATGCTTGACTGTGGGCAAGATACACTTGTCTTTCTACTCCTCACCTGGTTGCCATCACACATGCTTGACACCATCTGAACCAAATAAGTTTATCATTGTCTCATCAGACCACAGGACATGGTTCCAGTAAACCATGCCCTTAGTCTGCTTGTCTTCAGCAAACTGCGGGCTTTCTTGTGCATCATCTTTAGAAGAGGCTTCCTTCTGGGATGACAGCCATGCAGACCAATTTGATGCAGTGTGCGGCGTATGGTCTGAGCACTGACAGGCTGACCCCCCACCCCTTCAACCTCTGCAGCAATACTGGCAGAACTCATACGTCTATTTTCCAAAGACAACCTCTGAATATGATGCTGAGCATGTGCACTCAACTTCTAGAGCAACAATTCTTTTTTTCAGATCCTCAGAGAGTTCTTTGCCATGAGGTGCCATGTTGAACTTCGAGTGACCAGTATGAGAGAGTGAGAGGGAAATTTAACACACCTGCTCCTCATTCACACTTGAGACCTTGTAACAATAACGAGTCACATGACACCGGGGAGGTAAAATGACTAATTGGGCCCAATTTGGACATTTTCACGTTGGGGTGTACTCACTTTTGTTGCCAGCGGTTTAGACATTAGTGGCTATGTGTTGAGTTATTTTGAGAGGACAGCAAATTTACACTGTTATACAAGCGTAAATGTATTTAATTGGGATTTTATGTGATAGACCAACACAAAGTGGCACATAATTGTGAAGGAAAATGATAAATGGTCTTCAATTTTTTTTTACAAATAAATATGTGAAAAGTGTGATGTGCATTTGTATTCAGCCCCGCTGAGTCAATACTTTGTAGAACCACCTTTTGCTGCAATTACAGCTGCAAGTCTTTTTGGGTATGTCTCTACCAGCTTTGCACATTACAGTGACATTTTTGTCCATTCTTCTTTGCAAAATAGCTCAAGCTCTGCCAGATTGGATGGAGAGTGCCTGTGAACAGTAATTTCCAAGTCTTGCCACAAATTCTCAATTGGATTTAGGTCTGAACTTTGACTGGGCCATTCTAACACATGAATATGCTTTGATCTAAACCATTTCACCGTAGCTCTGGCTGTTTTTTTAGGGTCATTGTCCTGCTGGAAGGTGAACCTCTGCCCCAGTTTCAAGTCTTTTGCAGACTCTAACAGGTTTTCTTCTAAGATTTCCCTGTATTTGGCTCCATCCATCCTCCCATCAACTCCGACCAGCTTCCCTGTCCCTGCTGAAGAAAAGCATCCCCACAACATGATGCTGCCACCACAGTGTTTCACGGTGGGGATGGTGTGTTCATAGTGATGTGTAGTGTTAGTTTTCCGCCACACATAGCGTTTTGTTTTTAGACCAGTAAGTTACATTTTGGTCTCATCTGACCACAGCACCTTCTTCCATATGTTTGCTGTGTCCCCCATATGGCTTCTCGCAAAACTGCAAACGGGACTTCTTATGGCTTTCTTTTAACAACGTCTTTCTTCTTGCCACTCTTCCATAAAGGCCAGATTTGCACGACTAATAGCTGTCCTGTGTACAGATTCTCCCACCTGAGCTGTGGATCTCTGCAGCTTCTCCAGAGTTACCATGGGCCTCTTAGCTGCTTCTCTAATTATTCCTCTCCTTGCCCAGCCTGTCAATTTAGGTGAATGGCCATGTCTTGGTAGGTTTGCAGTTGTGCCATACTCTTTCCATTTTTGGATGATGGATTGAACAGTGCTCCATGAGATGTTCAAAGCTTGGGATATTTTTTTATAACCTAACCCTGCTTTAAACTTTTCCACAACTTTATCCCTGACCTGTCTGGTGTGTTACTTGGCCCTCATGATGCTGTTTGTTCACTAAGGTTCTCTAACAAACCACCGAGGGCTTCAGAAAACAACTGTATTTATACTGAGATTAAATTACACACAGGTGGACTCTATTTACTAATTAGGTGACTTCTGAAGGCAATTGGCTCCACTAGATTTCACTAGATTTTAATTAGGGGTATCATAGTAAAGGGGGCTGAATACCTCCCTATCTCCATCTCTCTCTCTCCTCTCTCATTTTATATTCTACTGTAGTATGTATTTATATAAGAAGTCTGCCTGTTAAATATATAATTATTATTCTTAAAAATATAATGGGAAATACACGATTTGTATTTTTGTCTTGTTGCTACAAAGTTTTAGAGGTGACTAACTTCTACTCACTTCTACATACATTTTTTTTTCAAGCACAGTTGCTTAATTTTGATGCAAATCACAGGTACACTGTCAGAGTTCGTGTATGACAGTCCTAATATACGGCTGCCATCAAGGCGTGAGTTTCCTCTTACTATAATACCTGAGGGGGCAATGTAAGAGTTTTAACAGAGCAGAGCATCGAAAGCTGCCAGCAAAGAGGAAATGACTAATATAGAAGCCTACAGCAAGAAAATTAATTTTACATATCAGTTCAGTTAAATCAATTAATTGGCCTTCTTAGCTCTGGATAAGGCAAGTGGGAACAAAGGTAATTATATCCCCAGCAACCAATGCAAAAACTGTAGAGTCAAGAGCTAAAGTATGGGATAATCAAAGAAGCACATGCCCGATGATTCCTTGGGCCAGGCACCACTAAGAGGCTGGGTTACAAGCATTATGCTACATTATACACGTAGTATATTGTGCATTATAGTATATTGCTGTTATGATAACAATCAAAGGGTTACCTAGATGTGGTCTGGGACTGAGCTCAGGTAACTCATAAAAAGTATGGCAAATTGTAATAATATCCACAGACACCAATGCAAAAGCTGTAGAGTCATATGGTGCAGAATGACACAAAAATGTACATGTCCATTCCTTTTATCTAATTTCTCAACTATTTATTTAAATAGAATTTGCATGCAGTAAACCATTGGAGTTTTATTTTAGCTAGACATTTTTCAGGATGGTCCTGAAGTCTTCTCTGCATGTATGGGCAAATATTATTCATTCCCATGGTAAGACTGTTTATTGTTGGGTTGCATCATGGCCTCTAAATGGTAATGCGCAAAAGACTTCAGGGCTGTCCAGGAGAATTTTAGGTGGCAGTTGTGCAGTTTCTGGTAGAAACCACACATTGTGGATCTGCCAGGATCATAGACAGGTGAGGCTAGGACCTGGGGGCAAGGTTCATTGAGGATAATTGAGTGAAAGTAAACTTATGCTTTAGGTAAAATGTCAGATACAACTCTTTTTTGAGGGTGTGTTCCATTTGGGTAACTAACAAATCACCTGACTGCATGGGGGTGGCAAAGATGCTCAACTACCTTAGCTTGTGTAGGGAAGATCCTTCTATACATTTGGAATGCCATTGCCCTCCATAATAATTACATTTGGCAATGGCCACCCTGATTGACTGGTATTAACCCCGCATTTCCTCTAACATGCAGCTGAAAGAGACGGGTAGATCATGGCAAGTTTAGTAGGAACCCTATACCACCTAGTCAGGACTTTATAGCTGTTCTCTTGCATTTTAGTATCTACTGTGCTCGAGTATGTAAGGCGATAAAGATGGTCTAACTGGGGTTTGGTTAAGACGTGCTGAAGGTCCTTCTCCCACTCCCCAATAAACCCCGGCTTCCCCCCAACATGTATAGATTGCAACAATTCATATAGTACTGATATTGCATGGGGGATAATAATAAAGAATTACTGCGCTTCCCTACACCTCCAAGCTGCAGTTCTAATTCTCAGGTAAAGAATTAAATAGATACAATATATATATAGCGCGGTTCTTTTATATATTGCATGGGGGATAACAGAGGTTGACATACATAAGCGTTCAAAGGGAGATAACAAGGTAGGGGAACGAACCCCTTGGGGTAGGCTATTAAGAAAGTGCCGAAGCTGTCTGTAGCGCCAGAACAATTACTTTCTTATTTCTCCTTTATACAGAAGTAAACAAATGGAGGTTGCTGCTCTAGAGAAAAATAATTTTCTTGTATCAACTATCACCATGTTGCACCATATCAGGTAAGAAGGACATTACAGAAATGAATAAATGAAGAAGGACATGGAATTATATGCTGGGGGGGAAATAGATTATTTATTAGCAGTAAACTCCCATTATAGTACAAATCATTAACAAGTACAACTATGCTTACAATCGATGATACTGTAACTTTTTCTTTTCGTGCCACAGAAATGGAGACTCTTGGATCTCATGATCTGCAGCAGACAGCACGCTGTTATGAGTGGGAGTCTATCTGATGGTGTAGGCTAAAATCCATTTTTTCACTACGGGTTTGAATTTCTTTTTAGTCTTTTTTTCTTTAGAACTTTCTTCCTGGTTCCTTTACAGCTAGCTCAAGACAAATGGAAACTGATACTAGGAAAGAGGCCAGTTCTTTGATGTTTGAAGCATGTAAAAATCCTCAAGTCAATAGAAAAGCATTTTAGCCTGTGAACTGAGAAGGTTGAATATAATTCTGTAAAGACAGGGTGGGTATGTGTAAAAATGAACGAATGAATGACATAGCCAAGATTTTTAAACATAAAAAAACGTTAAAAAAACGTGAGAACTATTATTGCAGACATGTTTTGGAGGTGTACACACTGGGGTTGATTTACTAAAACTCGAGAGTGCTAAATATGGTGCAGTTCTGCATAGAAACCAATCAGCTTCCAGGTCTTTTTGTCAAAGCTTAATTGAACAAACTGAAGTTAGAAGCGGATTGGCTACCATGCACAGCTGCACTACATTTTGGACTCTCCAGTTTCAGTAAATCAACCCCACTGTGTCCAGTACATTATTTTAGCAAAGTTATGCCTAAAATGATGCCCTTCCAAAATCCCCTGAATTCTGCCAATTACCTGTCCACAGTCCATGGAGATAAAGGCTGCACAATTATCAGCTTTCCCATAGGCATCAATTGAAATGCGGCAGTGCATGTGTGACTTAGCTGGGATACTTTCTGTGGAGAGTTTGGGTGGTTGCCAGTAGCCCCACAGCAAATATATCTGTGGATTGTGGACAGGTTACTGGCAGACTTGGAAATTCCTATGGAAATTCTGAATTTTTTTTCCTCAGGGCATGCAATAGTACCATCAGTGACTCGACAATTTTTTTTTTTTTCCTTGTCAAAAGAAGTTTATTGAGTATACAATGTTATAAAGATACATAAAGTAAGTTTACAAGGATCTATAAAGTAAGCTCATTGTTTTACAGTAGGGTTTATATAGGTAAATATCATGAAATTTCAAATATTAAACATTGGGTTCACGTAAACCTAAATTAAAGATATATATCATTTCCTTAGTTACTTTTGTAGGTATTTAAATGATTTATACCTACTATACATATTGTTTACAAGTAGAGTGTATATAGGTCAAATAAATTCTGATAATGAGCTTTAATCGTAAGGTGGAGAAAAGGAAAGAGAAAGAAGAAAAAGGGTTGAAAGGTAGAGGTATGGTCCACAAGGTTGTCCCGCTCGTCAGTTTATTATTCTTTTTAGTTCTCTTTGAAGCCTTAGAATGGGTGTCTCTGTAAGTCATTTAATCTGTTACCATGGCAACAGGACAGAGTCATTGAAGTTTGACAGGAACTGTTGTTTTATCCAAGGATGCCAAAGTTTTTCAAATTTTGGAATTTGATTTTGATCGATGGCTACCATCTTAGCATGGGACATTGTATTATTCATTCTGTGAATTGTTTCTGCTAGTACCAATGTAGGAGATTTCCATGCCTTGGCCACTGTTTGTTTTGCAGCCGTTATTAGTTGGATCATAAGTTTGAATTGAGAGAGTGTTAACCATTCCGGTTTTAGATTAAGTAAAGTTAAATATGGATCTGGTTGTATTGACTCGACAATTTTTGATAGAAACTCTTAAAATTTTGTTGAATTGCCATACCATTGGTTTGAATTGAATTGTTTAATTTTGAGTTGCATGGAAGTGATGTAATTTTTATACCTGTGACTAGGGGTCGTCCAATTATTGGGGGCCGATATTCACATTTTTTCAATGTGAATACGTACCAGAAACCAGAAGCCAGAAACGTACCAATAATACCGATATTGCTTCAAGTTGTTTTCAATACTTTCAAGTGCAGAGGATGGGTTTGGGGTCTTATAGACCCCAGATCTCTCCATAAAGAGTACTTGTCACCGCCTATTACTGTCACAAAGACATTACATTCCTTGTGACAGCAATAAAAGTGATTAAAAAAAAATGTAAAAGGACAGTGTAAAAATAAAAACTTTAAATGTACAATATATCGGCACCTGATATCGGCTATCGACCTGAAAGGTGGCCTGAAAAATCGGTATCGTATCAACCCCCTAGTATATCATAAACAAATGTTTGTGACAATGAAAGTTTTACTTTCAAATCAAACTTTACTTAGCATGTGCACATTACAATAAGTACAATTTTTCCGAACGGAAACCACATTCCAAGTTAGAATTTAATTTGTTCAGATAAAAAAAAAAGAGAAACAATTTCCATTTGTTAAGTTAATTTTTTCTCGTCACTACAGTCGAAAATGGTTGTCATACTGTCTCCCTGAACTATTAGCAAATCAAACGAACCTTTAGAAAATTACTGTTTTCAAAGATATAACCTTGTATAGCTAGGTTAATTGTATTAAAGGTACAGTTATGCTTTAACCACTTGTTGAGTCATTGATCTGGAATAAGCATATGGTTATCAGATGTTGGGACACATGCTTGTTGGGATCAGTGACTCAATAACTTGTAAAGCAAGGATAAGGACGACTTTTCCAGAGCATAAATCTTTAAAAAACAAGTCAACAGTGCCAGTTTCCATAACCTGACAAATGTTTTCACTAGTAACTGTAGAAATGTAGCAAAGCATTAGGCTTGATTTACTAAAGGAGTACAGGCTGTTCACTTTGCAATGTAAATAAGGTGTACCAATGTCTATTTGAAGATCTGATCTTGTGCAAGGAAAGTAAGAAAAAATAAAAATGTTTAATTGAGGTAAACACAGATTTATCTTTTTTCTAAGCTCAATGAACATTCACCTTGCTACATCTCTATTCCTTTAGTAAATCAAGTCCACTGTGTGTCAACATGGGTGAAAGGTTGGAACCTCTGTCATGTTTGCATTGCCATAAAACAACATAAAATGGAAGCACTAGACTTTGATGTTCAGCTTTCTTCAGATGCAGGTTGATTGCTATCAGATTGATATAGGCTGCCTCAAACACACAAAATGAGGGCATTTTCTTACAGAAGAGAGGGAAACCCAACTTGATGAATTTTCATGAACAAATGAAACAGCTCCAAAATTGTAAGTTCAAAAGTCCATATAACCTTTATTCTTGATTAAAGGGGCACAACCGATAGAAAAAAAGATATCCAATGCGTTTTGGGGGCTGAAAACCCCCCTTCATCAGGGCTGAGATTTAGTTGCTGAGGTTCCTGATATGGACCATATCAAAGTTGGCAATTTGTAATTCCTTGTTCAAGAATATAAGGTATATGGACTTTTGAACAGATCCCTTTGACGCTCTGTTTCTTCTGTTATGCCCCGTACACACAATCGGAAATTCCCCCAGCAAAAGTCTGATGTGAGCTTTTGGTCGGAAATTCAGACCGTGTGTATGCTCCATCGGACTTTTGCTGGCGGAATTTCCGCCAGCAAAAGATTGAGAACAGGTCCTCTATTTTTCGGTCTGAAAAAGTTCGGATCGGAAATTCCGATCGTCTGTACCAATTCCGATACACAAAATTCCTATGCATGCTCGGAAACAATTCGACGCATGCTCGGAAGCATTGAACTTAATTTTCTTGGCTCGTCGTAGTGTTGTACGTCACTGTGTTCTTGACGGTCGAAAGTTCAGAGAACTTTTGTGTGACTGTGTGTATGCAAGCCAAGCTTGAGCGGAAATCCATCGGAAAAACCATCCAAGTTTTTTCCGACGGAATGTGTATGGAGCATTAATGTTTTCTTGCCACCGGTGTCCCTATTGTAGGACATTTCCTCAGGACAAGAATTTGTATGGGATCTCCCCAATGAGGACACAGAGATACACAACACTTAAGGGCCATACACACAGGCCGAATATTGGGCGATATCATTTGGCCTGTGATTAGGGCAGCCGATCCGACAGAAGCCAGCCAAACGTTCAGCTTCTGTCGAAGGAGCATGACCGAAAAAGGTCTGTTGATTGGTATCTGTTCAGCGTTTTTAACCAATAACTGAGAACGTTGACCCTCTGTCAAAACACAATAGAACAGCAGGGGAGATCAATGTACTAACATCGGATAGTTAGTACAGGATCCCCTACCGAGCCCACTGGGTTGAACAAAGAAAAAACTGATAGTGTGTACCAGGCTTTAGTAGAGTGGGGAAGGGTTAGAACATTTGACAATGCTGTAGGTGCCTTCCTGTCCCAGTTTATTGTATGAACGCCACAGGCATGACAAGAGAGAGAAAAAATGTCTTCAATGGGGTCACAGAAATAAAATCCTAACAAACTATAAGGCTACTTTCACACTGAGGAGCTTTACAGGCACTACAGCACTAAAAATAGCACCTGTAAAGAGCCTCTCCCATCTCTCCAGTGTGAAAGCCTGAGTGCTTTCACACTGGAGCGGTGCACTTACAGAACGGTTAAAAAAGTCCTGTAAGCAGCATCTTTGCAGCGCTGTAGGAGCGGTGTATACACCGCTCCTAAAGCGCCCCTGCCCATTGAAAATGATGGGGCAGCGCTGCCAAACCGCCAGCAAAGCGCCGCTGCAGTGGCACTTTGCAGCGCTTTGCGTGCGGTTTAAAAGAAGCTCCCTGCTGGCGGGGGTTAAAAGTGCCCCGCTACTGGCCGAATAGCGCCGCTAAAACGACAATAAATCGCCCCTAAAAATAGTGGCATTTACCGTCAACGCCCGCCCGCCCCAGTGTGAAAGTAGCCTAACTCTCCCCTATACTATCCAAACCTACAAAAAAATTTGGGAGGAGCTAGACTTTAACCACTTGATGACCAGCCGCTGTCATTACACAGCGGCAGGGCGGCACGTTCCCGCGAATCGCTGTACCTGTACGTCAGCTCCTTTAAGAGCCATAGCAGGCACGCGCCTGCTGCACGGCAGGGGACCCGATGTGTGTGGCCGGGGGCCACGATGCCCACCGGCCATCCGTGATCACAGAATGGGGATGTGTGTATGTAAAAACATACACATCCCATTTTGACAGGGGAGGAGAGACAGATCTGCTGTTCCTAGTTATTAAGAAGCATGTCTCCTCCTCCAGTCAATCCCATCCCCCCACAGTTAAAAACACACATGAGGGAACACATTTAAGCCCTCGATCGCCCCCTAGTGCTAACCCCTTCCCTGCCAGTGACATTTACACAGCAATCAGTGCATTTTTATAGCACTGATCGCTGTATAAATGTCAATGGTCTCAAAAATGTGTCAAAAGTGTCCGATCTGTCTGCCGCAATGTCGCAGTCCCACTAAAAATTGCAGATCGTAAAAAAAAATAACAATAAAAACGCCATAAATCTATCCCCTATTTTATAGATGCTATAACTTTTGCGCAAACCAATTATTATATGCTTATTATTGCAATTTTTTTACCAAAAATATGTAGAAGAATACATATTGGTCTAAACTGACCATTAATTAGGAAACAAAGGCCATGTAACATTCCCATTCCTCCAATTGTAGCACCCTCAGAGGAACTGGAGTTTGAAGTGGTAGTAGGCGAATATTTATAATTTTCTTTTCTAATAATAGGACGTTTATACAAAAAATAATTATTTTTTCATCATACTTATCTGTAAAATGCTTTTCTTTGAGTACATCATGGAACACAGAGTTAGACTAATAAAGAATAGGGTGGTGACACAAACTTTACGGAAGGAGACAACCAGCCCACATCCCTATATTCATATACACTAGAAGATTTTTTCCTCTTAAGGGGGATTTTAAAGGGCGGAAGTTTCAAACAAAATATAACAGAAAGTATAAAAAATTATCAAAATTTTATTATATCAAAGATTAAAAGTGTGACATATATTGAATAGAGAGCAATGAATAAAAGAAAAATGGATGCCAAAATTTACAAATAATGATAATACAACCAGAATGTACACGACAAGTCGACAGAACTACACATAACCCCACTGAGGCTGTATCAGCAAGGAGCTAATTGACAGTGCAGGCCCAATGCGTTTCGAGGTTGCGACCTCTTCTTCAGGGGATGGAGGTGAAGTGTATATCTGTCATGCTATTGTGAGATCGACATCATATGGCATCCAGTTGGGCATAGGGGAGGGAGAGAATGGTTAGCCAACGGGGTCCAAACCCAAGTAATAGCGCCGCGAAAGCAAGACCGCCAGCGGGTCAGGAACGGACACAAAGGGCGTCACGTCCGTCAGCTGCGTTGGAAATTATCTAATCAGCTATTGTCGTGTGAAGACTAGGATTGTCCATAAACTGACTCCTGGAGCAGGTATCCAGCAACTGACAACACCCCAGCTATGGGGACTATATGAGGTACTCTGGACTATTGATGCATAGTGAAGGGTTGGACCCTATGCTGACTCGCATAGAAGTGTTGTCTAATATGGCTGGTTGATCTTAGATACCACAGTGCAGGAAAGAATCACAGAAGAGCGCCTATGTTCATCAGCTTGAGCAAGTCATAGCAGCTGCACCATAGGTTCAGTATCCTCCCAGTGTGTGACTGTGTGACTTCCGCCCTTTAAAATCCCCCTTAAGAGGAAAAAATCTTCCAGAGTTAGACTAATAGTCATTACCTACTGGGTTATACTCCATCATCAGTTGAATGGACACTGGTAGACCAAGGTCTTTAGACAGGAAATGATCCCCTATATAACCCCTCCCATACAGGAAGTACTTCAGTTTTGTAACAAGCACTGAATCCTCAAAAAAGAGGGAGGGATCTCTGTATCCCATGATGTACTCAAAGAAAAGGATTTTACAGGTAAGTATGACGAAAAAATCCTATTTTCTTTTTCATGCATCATAGGACACAGAGTTAGGCTAATATTCATTACCTACTGAGACGTCCCAGAGAAATAGCCTTGAGGGGAGGGAGACATCCTGCCAAACAATAGCCATCAGACCTTATACAGCAGCCCGCAGTACACTTCGGCCGAAAGCCGAATACTCGGCTGCTCGAACATCCACTTGATAAAATTTTGTGATCATATGCACTGAAGACCAGGTAGCAGCCTTACAAATCTGAGCCACAGATACCTAATGGCGAAAAGTCCAGGAGGTTCCTACACTCCTGGTAGAATGAGCTCTCATCCTAAAGGGAGGAGCTTTACGTTTCAGACCATAGGCCTGAATGACCAATTGATGGACTCAATTGGCAATGGAAGCTTTGGAAGCTGCCTGCCCCTTCTTGGGTCCTTTTGGTAAAACAAAAAAGGAGTCTGATCCTCGGATCTCCGCAGATCTAGACAAACAAACCTTGACTGCCGGGACAACATCCAAGGAATGCGGTCGTCTCTCTTCCACCGAACAATTGGCAATGGAAGCTTTGGAAGCTGCCTGCCCCTTCTTGGGTCCTTTTGGTAAAACAAAAAAGGAGTCTGATCCTCGGATCTCCGCAGATCTAGACAAACAAACCTTGACTGCTGGGACAACATCCAAGGAATGCGGTCGTCTCTCTTCCACCGAACGAGAGAAAAAAGAAGAGAGAAAAAAAAAGGCAAAATAATGTCCTGATTTAAATGAAAAAATGACTTTTAGCAAAAAGGATGGAACAGGTCATAACACGACCCTGTTGTTGTGTAGGATCAAGTATAGTTCCCTGCAGGAAAGGGCCGCCAACTCTGACAACCTTCTAGCCAAGGTGATGGCCATCTGGAAGGCTAGCTTGCATGACAGCAAGTCTAATAGAATTTCAATGATAGGTTCAAATGGTTGTATCTGTAACACAGACAGCACCAAATTCAAGTCCCAAGGACACATAAGTGATCTAATGGGGGGAATCAAATGGGTTTCCCCCTGCATAAAGGTTCGGATCAGCGAATGGGAGGCTAAAGGCCTTTGGAAGAACACTGACGGGCCGAAATCTGACCTCTGATTGTACTCAAAGCCAATCTGATTTCCACAGTTGACTGTGGAAAAGAGAGAATTCTCCCAATCACGTATTTCCGAGGATGCAATTTTTTGGCTTCACACCAAGCAATATAAGTACTCCAGACCTTATGATAGATATTCCTATTGACAGCTTTTCTAGCATTCACTAGGGTAGACACCACTGGTCCCGAGATGCCACGGTCCTTTAACACCCTGGCTTCGATAGCCATGCCGTCAAATTTAGAGACTGTAATATGGTATGGAATATAGGACCTTGAGACAGTAGATCAGGGCGACGTGGAAGCATCCATGGTCAGTCTATTGTCAGTCAGTCTCCAGATGGGAGACTTTCTAGCCTCCATCGATATAAAAGGCGTGTATTTACACATACCTATCTTTTAGCCTCATCAGCTTTGAGACCAGCTCAAAGTCTAAAGTATTTAGGTCTGATCCTAGATACGGCACAAGCAAGTATATTTTGGCCACCCGTAAGGATCTGTGCCCTGAAGGATCAGGTGCGTCAGGGTAAGGGGCACCAGACAACCCTCCATTTGGCTGTGTATGAGTCTTCTAGGGAGGATGGTGCCCTCCTTCGAGGCAGTGCCCTATGCCCAGTTCCATTCTAGGCCTTTACAACAAGACATCTTGTTGGCTTGGAACAGGAGAGGACAAGCCCTGGATTATCCAATGTTCCTCCTCGGGCACGCTTAAGCCTAAACTGGTGGTTGCAGGATCAGAACCTGTGAAATTGAAAATCCTTCCTCCCGGTAACTTGGAGAGTACTGACTACAGATGCCAGTCTCTCAGGCTGGGGAGCGACCCTAGAGGGGCTCACAGCTCAGGGAAAATGGTCAAGGACAGGAAAGACCTGGGAAATGTCATGTGATCTCCGAACAACAATGATTAAACAAGGTGATTTCTTTATATTAAATTAAATATAGTAGCATGATATATATACATAAATAGAAGGGTTAATGGCAATCGTACTAAACATTGTAATTTTAGTATCGCTTTAACTAGTTCCAGGGATGCATTGCTTTCTGGGTGAATGTCATATGACGTCCTCCTGGTCACGTCGCTTGTGCGTGCCCCGGATGCGTGCAGCATGGCGATCGGTGGTAAACCGTGTCCCTCGGACACAGCGCATCACTGAACAGTGTAAAGGGTCAATGGCATTGGCCCTTTACCATGTAACCAGCTGTGTCCACTCACAGCTGATCCTATGTAAACAAATGCCGGTTATCAGCATTTTCTTTTCCTCAGCCCTGTCACTCTCATCAGTGCCCTGATTATCAGTGCAGCCTCATCAGTGCCAATCAGTATCCATCAGTGCAGCATATCAGTGTCCATCAGTGAAGAAGAAAAATTCTTATATTATATTATATTATACATTTTATAACAGAAACAAGGAAAAAGGTTTTTCTTTTCTTTTTTTTAATTTTCAGTCTTTTTTCATTTGTTTTGCAAACAATAAGAAATCCAGTGGTGATTAAATACCATCAAAAGAAAACTTAAAAAAATTTCATGTGTGTACAGTGTTGTATGACCACACAATTGTCAATCAAAATGCGACAGCACTTTAAGCTGAAAATTGTCCTGGGCAGGAAGGAGTAAAAGTGCCCAGTAAGCAAGTGGTTAGGATCCCCCCCTAGATATGACAGCTAATCAACTTACCCATTTTTTGATCACATATAGGAAAACCTCAGATGGTGATCTCTATGGGAAAGACTCAAACATTCCCATCTAACAGTTCTTGGGGAGTAAAAGGGATCAGGAAGATTTGAAGTCTGAATGCTATTCATAAGATTAACCCCCTCCCTTTTTTCACTCAGACTAAAGCAGATCGCTTGCACTACTCTGTTGTATCCGGCTGAAGTCATCATGTTCTGGGAAGGTAATTTGATGTCCATGACCAGCTTCATACTTCACTTCTGAGTCTCTCTCTCTCTTTCTCTCTCTCTCCCCCTCCATTTTACCCCTTACTTTTCTCCTATCTCTTCCCATAGCAGTAATCATTTCTCTTCTCATATCCTCATATCTTGTAAAATGTTTAAATCTCAATTAAAAAAAAAAAAGATTAGTTGAAGTTCAGACACCGGTGATACTGATAAAGAAGTCAGAGTATCCTGTCTGGAGACAGATAAGCACACTTCTAAAGAAAACAAGATTGTGATTACAGTTTCTGTTGAGATGAGCAGATGATTACATTCAACGGTATGCACATAGACAAATATTGAATGAGCACCAACAATATCTTTTGTCAAAATTACTTTATCAGGTACTTGCTTCATATAGATTCTATAGAGACACTAAAGCTGGCCATACACAAATCGAATTTCCGCCAGTTCCTGCTGAAATGGTCATAGTGCGATTCTGTCCTGATTCAATGGTTTATGGGTTCCCCCTAGAACAGTGGTTCTCAACTCCAGTCCTCGGGACCCACCAACAGGCCAGATTTTAAGTATTACCTTGGAGAGTTGCAGACTAGAATACTGCAATCACTGAGCAGCAAATGATATCACCTGTGATGTATTTCAGCTTTCTTGCAAACCTGGCCTGTTGGTGGGTCCTGAGGACTGGAGTTGAGAACCACTGCCCTAGAAGGTTCTGGCCTGGCCGATCCTTCCCCCTTCTCAATAGTGAAGGGTGATGTACCTAAACTCCGGTGTAAAAAAAAAAAAAAAGAAAAATCTATTCAAGTATGTATTCCTTAAAAAGTCCCTTCTATAGCTCTCAACCGCCTCCAAATCCTTTTTTCTTTTTTTTTTTTTGCTGCTTTAATTTGACTTCCGGATGTGTATGGACTTTTGGAGAAAACGGATGTAATTTAGTGTCATGTTAAGCTGGCCAATAGATGGGTTGAATTTCAGCCAATTCCTTCTGAGAGGCCATGCTAGCACTACCCTGCTTGCAAAAGCTATTTTAAAAATTGATTGAGCAGAAATGATCAGCTGAACAAAGACTGTTTGGCAACGCCTCTGTATTCAGGCAACTCCAGGTGCAGCCGCTGCTGAATACAATAGCCAGCAGTGGAGATTCCTCCATCCACAGTGTTCATTGCGGATGGGAAATGGATTGATTTTCTATCATTCATCACCAGGGGCTGGGCCTTACCTATGGGCACAACACTTCAGTCATGTCCCAGCACTTTCAGAATTCCAGCTGAAGAGACACCTGCCCATTTTTTTAAGACAGACATCTCTTTATTCATGAGTAGCCAATAATTTATTTTATTTTTATTATAGTTACTTAGATAGCGCCGTCAATATATTTATTATACATTTACATCAGTGCCTGCCCTCAACAAGGAGCTTACATCATTCAATTGTGTGTCAGCATTGTATGTGATTGGGTATTCTTAGAAAAGTGAAACTTCACCACATTCTCTAAGCTTTGAGGCAAATTCCCTTGTGATGTAAACAGCTTATTTCCCTTTAGTAAATCAATCTCATTGAGGACCTACAAATACAGGATACACAAAGTTTAGTGCATAAAAACATAAATAAGGGAAGATCCTTGTTGAACATTTTCCCTGTGTGACAGGTTTTATTAACAAGATAAACAAACAGACCATGGCCCCCTTTAGTTCTGGGCTCAGGCAGCCAACCCCCGATGACAGGCGCCAGGTCCACCCACTGCCCACTCTGAACATTTGCTCTTTCAGCCAGTTGTTGGACCTGGTGCCTGTCATCGGGGGCTGGCTGCCTGAACTTAGAGGAGGCAGCCAGCTCTGGATGACTGAGAAGGACCAAGATAAGGGGAGCAGGTTCTGGAATTTGGCACCTGAGCAGCAGGACAATGCTGGATTTTTTGGAGCAGGAGAGTATGTAAATTGAGGACAACTTTGGATAAGAGATGAGGGGTAATAATAATAATAATAATAATAAAAAGCATAGTGAAGTTCCACTTTTGATAATGAGGGGGAGGGCCAGCACAGGTTCCCATTTTTCCGGAAAAAAAAAAAAAAATGACAAAAGTAGCAGTATCTCCCATCTGCTAATTTTGGTTCTGGGTGGAGTAAGAATAGAAATAGTTTAGAATACAACATGTTTAAATAAGCTATACAGCTCCGGGGTATTCAAGATGCTACCATGACCAAGGCTGGTAAACAGATACATTGCTACCTTTGAAGAAGTTAAGGACCTTGTGGTCTGGGTTACTATGTGACCTGAAGCTAGATTGCCATAAAAGTCTGAATCCATTCAATTCCAGCCAGCTGTAAGCTTTTACTCATAAAGTGACCCGTGTTTCCTGATGTTCTTTTGTGTTGCTGCAGATACTTTTGCTGCCCCCAGGCAGTTTAGCTGTCAGATTGCATCAGATATGACAAATGAGAGATTAGTGCATATTCTGTTCTGGGATGAAATGTGTATCTGCTTGTGAAGTTACACTCAGTCTGTAGTGGCATAGTAATGCTGGTGCATGTCATAATATCTATTTAAGGAGGTTTGAGGATGAGCAATGTTTTTCATCTACAACAATAAATAAGGGCTTGTGGTTGGCTGCCTTCACTGAGTACCAGGGTACTTCTATGTGTGTGGGCATCCATACTACAGGTCAACCACAAAATCCATAAATAAATATGTAAAAGGAAACGTAAATTACCTTGTTCAGATTTTTGTTTTGGGATGCACTATTGGGAATTAAAAAAAAGACTCCATAATATTGTCAGCCTGTAGATGGATATGAAGACAACATTCTCCTGTTTTTCCTGGACTGCAAAAAAAACAAACAAGCCAAAGCCCATCCAAACATCTCTTTGCTGTGAAGTGTTAGCCCATCCAACATGTTTGTGTATTTACAGTTGTGCTCATAAGTTTATATACCCTGGCAGAATTTATGATTTATTGGGCGTTTTTCATAGAATATGAATAACACAAAAATGTTTCTGTCAATCATGGTTAGTGTTTGGCTGAAGCCGATTATTATCAATCAACTGTGTTTACTCTTTTTAAATCATAATCACAACAGAAACCAGCCAAATGACCCTGATCAAAAGTTTACATACCCCAGTTCTTAATACCGTGTATTTCCCCCTTGAACATCAATGACAGCTTGAAGTCTTTTGTTGTATTTGTGGATGAGGCTCTTTATCTTCTAAGATGGTAAAGCTATAATCAAAGGGGTGAACAGCGCTGATCAGCATACATAAATAGGACCCTCAGAGGCAAAGTAAGAACTTTTTATTATTGTTAAAAAAATAATAAAATGTTCACCAAGGCATACAGCAATTGATGGTCATGCAGAGACTTGGATTAAAAGACTGACAGTACCTGGAGGCTGGAGCCACATGGAGTTTTGCTGTCCAAAACTCATAGACAAATGAGGACAGAAGATATAATCAAAGGGGTGAACAGTGCTGCTCAGCAGACATAAATAGGACCCGCAGAAGCAAAGTAAAAACTTTTTATTGTTAAAAAATAATAAAATGTTCACCAAGGCATACAGCAGCCAACTGATGGTCATGCAGAGACTTGGATTAAAAGACTGACAGTACCTGGAGGCTGGAGCTGCATGGATGACACAGGGGCTTAGGGAAACCCAGCACAAAGCCGTTGGACAAAGAACACAGGAGCACCTTCACTTTATTCTTCTGTAGCCAATGACAGGTCGACTTGGCCTTGTGTTTTGGATAATTGTCATGTTGGAATGTCCAAGTACGTCCCATGCGCAGCTTCCTGGCTGATGAATGCAAATGTTCCTCCAGGATTTTTTGATAATATACTGCATTCATCTTGCCATCAATTGTGACCAAATTTCCTGTGCCTTTGTAGCTCACACATCCCCAAAACATCAGCGATCCACCTCTGTGTTTCACAGTAGGAATGGTGTAGACCATTTTATCATAGGCCTTGTTGACTCGTCTCCAAATGTAGCCTTTATGGTTGTGGCCCAAAAGCTCAATTTTGGTCTTATCACTCCAAATGACTGTGCCAGAAGGTTTGAGGCTTGTCTCTGCTGTTTGGTGTATTGTAAGCGGGTTACTTTGTGGCATTTGCGTAGTAATGGCTTTCTTCTGGTCACTCGACCATGCAGCCCATCTTTCTTCAAATGCCTCCTTGTTGTGCATCTTGAAACAGCCACACCACATGTTTTCAGAGAGTCCCGTATTTCACATGAAGTTATTTGTGGGTTTTTCTTTGCCTCCCAAACAATTTTCCTGGCAGTTGTGGCTGAAATTTTAGTTGGTCTACCTGGCCGTGGTTTGGTTTCAACAGAACCCCTCATTTTTCACTTCATGATTAGAGTTTGAACACAGCTGATTGGCATTCTCAATTCCTTGGATATCTTTTTATATCCCTTTCCTGTTTTATACAGTTCAACTACCCTTTTCTGCAGATCCTTTGACAATTCTTTTGCTTTCCCCATGACTCAGAATCCAGAAACATCAGTGCAGCACTGGATGAAAGATGCAAGGGTCTGTCAGGAGTCCAGAAACTCATTGACCTTTTATACACACACACTAATTACAAGCAAACAGATCACAGGTGAGGATAGTTACCTTTAATAGCCATTCAAACCCCTGTGTCAACTTGTGTGCATGTTATCAGGCCAAAATCACCAGGGTATGTAAACTTTTAATCTGGGTAATTTGGGTAGTTCCTGTTGTGCTTATGATTTAACCGCTTGTCGACCAGCTGCTGCAGTTGTACTGCGGCAACATGGCTCGGCTGCGCGAATCGCCGTCATGTTACACAGCTTCTTTATGTGGCCACTAGGGGTGCGCGCCCGCTGCTCACCCCCGGAGCCAATGCGAGTGCCTGGCGGATTGCGATGACTGCCGGGCTCCTGCGATCGCTTGTGACACAGCGAGTACTGGGATCCCTGTGTGTAAACACAGAAATCCTGGTTCTCTGAGGGGAGAAGAGACAGATCGGTGTTCATACAAAGTATGAACACCGATCTATCTCTTCCCCTAGCAAGTCCCACCATCCCCCCTTTAGACAGAACACGTAGCAGGGAACACAGTTAACCCCTTAATCGCCCCCTAGTGTTAACCCCTTCACTGCCAGTTACATTTTTACAGTAATCAATGCATTTTTATAGCACTGATCGCTGTATAAATGCCAATGGTCCCAAAAGTGTGTCAAAATTGTCTGATGTGTCCGCCATAATGTTGCAGTCACGAGAAAAATCGCAGATCGCCACCATTACCAGTAAATAATAAAAAAAATTAAAATGCTATAACTTTTGCGCAAACCAATCAATATACACTTATTGCGATTTTTATTACCAAAAATATGTAGAATACATATTGGCCTAAACTGAGAAAGAATGTGCTTTTTTAAAAAAAAAATGGGGATATTTAGCAAAAATTGACGCTCTTTTTTTGTTTATAGCGAAAAAAATAAAAACCGTAGAGATGATCAAATACCACCAAAAGAAAGCTCTATTTGTGGGAAAAAAAGGACTTTAATTTGTTTGGGTACAGCGTCGCATGACCACGCAATTGTCAGGTAAAGCAACGCAGTGCCGAATCGCAAAAAATGGCCTGGTCATTCAGCAGCCAAATCTTCCGGAGCTGAAGCGATTAAAAAGAGTAAACACAGTTGAGTGATAATAAATGGCTTCAGCCAAACACTAACCGTGAGTGAAGGAAATGTTTTTGTTTTATCATTCAAATTCTTTGAAAAATGGCCAAGAAATCATAAATTCTGCCAGGGTATGTAATCTTATGAGCACAACTGTATTTCGTTTTCGATAGAATAGGGATGGATTAGAACCCATATTGAGTTCCCAGTGCTATCCAGATTCTATTAGAGATGTAGCACACCGCCCATAGGGACTGCTGATGAGCTTGGATCTCCCATTCCTGCACAGCCAGGCACACCAAATTTTCACAAGCACCCAGAGTCCGAGAACAGTCCGTGACTTTGTTTTTGTTATTGAGGGTTAAAGGGGTTGTAAACCCTCATGGTTTTTCGCCTTAATGCATTCTATGCTTAATCATGGGAAAATTGGTTCATGGGTGGGTTGACATTTTTAATTTCCTTTTTCAATTTTTGTATAAAGAGACGAATGGAAAATTGTTAGCCAAGCAGTGCTCTCATCCAATCAGATGCAGGCACTGTTCAGATATTCTGAGAGCTGATGGCGTCCACAGCTGGAGATTTTTCCATCCGTGCTCTGTGTGTGTATGGAGGAATGTTAGCTTCTTTACTGTCTCATTGACGTAGGGGTACACCTCCAACAGCAACACTGGCAGAAACAAAAATCCTTTCGTTTTTAAGAGTAACAAAAGGCTAGAACCTCCACAACTTTGTATTGCTGAATGCCTATTGCAAATTATTCTTTCCTGGTTTTTGCTGGTGAAAAGAAGTTTAATTTCAGGCTCTCATTCACATGTATAGGCATTGCAGTGCACATGCGAAAGTGTGAGTGTGCCCTAAATTGCAGCGCATGGGTGTAAAGCAACCATATTACAAAGAATAGGATTTCTACTTAAACTGTATTTTTATGCAGTAAAATTCATAGGGTGTTATTTATTTAAAACACACAGTTGTCCTGTGAAACTGCATGTACACTGATTCTACAGTGTATTCACAGTGCTTCACTTTTTCCACATTTTGTTATGTTGCAGCCTTATTCCAAAATGAATTCAATTAATTATTTTCCTCTAAATTCTACAAACAATTCCCCATAATGACAACGTGAATCTTTGCAAATTTATTAAAAATAAAAAATGAAATAAATCACATGTACATAAAATATTGAGTAAGGGCTATGAATACTTATTGATGCACCTTTAGCACCAATTACAACCTCAAGTTTTTTTTTGAGTATGATGCTACAAGCTTGGCACACCTATTTGTGGACAGTTTCTCCCATTCTTCTTTGCAGGACCTCTCACAGCTCCATCAGGGTAAATGGAGAGCGTCACTATACAGCCATTTTTAGATCTCTCCGGATGTCCAATCGGGTTCAAGTCTGGGCCACTCAAGGACATTCACAGAGTTGTCCCGTAGCCACTGTTATCTTGGCAGTGTGCTTAGGGTCGTTGTCCTGTTGGAAGATGAGTCTTTGCCCCAGTCTGAGGTCCAGAGCGCTCTGGAGCAGGTTTTCATCAAGGATGTCTCTGTACATTGCTGCATCATCTTTCCCTCGATCCTGACTAGTCTCTCAGTTCCTGCCGCTGAAAAACATCCCCACAGCTTGATGCTGCCACTACCATGCTTCACTGTAAGGATAGTATTGACCAGATGGCCTGGTTTCCCCTAGACATGATGCTTGCCATTCAGAGAGTCCTTCAGGCAAACTCCAGGCGGGCTGTCATGTGCCTTTTACTGAGGAGTTGCTTCCATCTGGCCACTCTACCATACAGGCCGGATTGGTGGAGTACTGCAGAGATGGTTGTTTCTCTGGAAGTTTCTCCTCTCTTCGCAGAGAAACGCTGGAGCTCTGTCAGGGTGACCATCGGGTTCTTGGTCACCGCCCCGACTAAAGGCCTTTTACCCCAGATTACTCAGTTTGGCCCACTCTAGGAAGAGTCCTGGTGGTTCCAAATTTCTTCCATTTACGGATGAAGGCCGCTGTGCTCATTGGGACCTTCAATGCTGCAGAAATTTTTCTGTACCCTTCCCCAGATCTGTGCCTCAATAACATCCCGTCTTGGAGGTCTACAGACAATTCCTTGGACTTCATGGTTTGGTCTGTGCTCAGACATGCACTGTTAAATGTGGGACCTTATATAGACAGATGTGTGCCTTTCCAAATCATGTCCAATCAACTGTGAATATTTATGTACGTTTTTTTTTTTTTTTTAAATGAATTTGCAAAGATTTAAAATTTCTTTCACGCTGTCATTATGGGGTATTGTTTGTAAAAGTTTGAGGAAAATAATGATCTTAATCCATTTTGGAATAAGGCCGTAACATAAAAATGTGGAAAAAGTGAATAATTTCATGATGCACTGTATGTAAAAGGAGGGCAGTATGACTTTAATAGGCTATATTCTCTCCAGATCAAATGTTCTTTATTCATTTAGAATAGAGTGAATCAGAAAAAAACTGCACTGTGGTCATTAATTGGATGATTATAGTAAATACAATTTATTTTTCCTATAATCACCTGCTCCATCTGGTGGCACTAATGCAATATTTTCCTGATGCACTCTATTCTGTATGTACAATTGTACATACAGAATAGTCTGCATAGTTCTCTTTTACTGTGTATATCTCTGTCTATTGCCCTTTAATGCTTATCAGTTTTGCACTATATAGTGAATAAAAAAAAACACTGATTAAAAGGGTGAATGCAATCTAGTATTGTACTACATGGATCTTACAGCACGGCCAGGAAGAAAGAAATAATCTTTCTCTAGGGTTTGGGGTCACACTGCACACGTGCTGAAAGCCTCAATGCCAAGATCAAAAGAACAGTCTCTAAACAGTACGCACTGTGTAATGTGTGCTCAAAAACCTTAGTTAAACCATAATCTCCGGTTTAAAGTCCCAAGTTAAAACGAGATAAAGAGAGATAGGCAAACAGTTAATTGTGGAGGATTATGCATTATGATAAGAGCAGGAAAAAAAATGTTCCTGAAAAAAAAGCTATTCAATCTGAAAAGCTCAAATACAGCAGTGTGTAAGCAGCTTGAAGACAATTTAATGCTTTGTAAAATCTGGAAAGGAAAAATGAGCATGCTAATTCAAGTATTTAACACTGCAATGCTGTCCAAGGAACACTCATTTTTTTAATATCCCTTTTACTTACTGAAAGCAATCTACTGCAAGCAATGTGCATTAAAGGAGGCCTCTGCTGAGAAAACAGGCCATCGCTGAACTCTTTTTTAAAAATGCTAGCTGACTGGCTGCAATGTGATTCAGTCTTTTAAGCTGAATTTCAGGCAAATCGCTAAAAACCCAGATGAAGTACAGGGCCTTGAAAAAGTATTTATACCCTTTGAATTTTTCCACATTTTGTCATGTTACAACCAAAAACGTAAATGTATTTTATGTGATAGACCAAGTGGCACAAAAACGTTAAGTGGTTTTCAAATTTTTTTTACAAATAAATATGTGAAAAGTGTGGCATGCATTTGTATTCAGCCCCTCTGAGTCAATACTTTGTAGAACCACCTTTCACTGCAATTACAGGTGCAAATCTTTTTGGGTATGTCTCTACCAGCTTTGCACATCTAGAGTGACATTTATGCCCATTCTTCTTTGCAAAATAGCTCAAGCTCTGTCAGATTGGATGGAGAGCATCTGAACAGCAGTTTTTAAGTCTTGCCACAGATTCAATTTGATTTAGGTCTGGACTTTGACTGGGCCATTCTAACACATGAATATGCTTTGCTCTAAACCATTCCATTGTAGCTCTGGCTGTATGTTTAGGGTCGTTGTCCTGCTAGAAGGTGAGATTCTGCCCCAGTCTCAAGTCTTTCACTTTCACACTTAACAGGTTTTCTTCCAAGATTGGCCTGTATTTGGCTACATCCAACTTCCTATCCTATCTGACCAACTTCCCTACCCCTGCTTAAGAAAAGCATCCCCACAACATGATGCTGCTACCACCATGTTTCACAGTGGGGATGGGGTGATGTGCAGTGTTAGTTTTCGGCTACACACCACATTTTGCTTTTAGGCCAAAAAACTGAAAATTGAATACTTACCTTTCAGTAATTTTCCTTTCCTGGTGCCTACCCATGGCAGCATACCAAAGAGTTGTTCCTCCCTGTCGGCATTCTTATAACTAGACCTCAGAACATTAAGGATTATTGAAGGGAGGGTGTATGACACGCCATGGGTAGGCACCAGGAAAGGAAAATTACGGAAAGGTAAGTATTCAATTTTCCTGGTGCCTCCATGGCAGCATACCAATGGTAAATAACTCGCTTACAGGGAGGGTACTGCAATAAGAAATTTAATTAAAACTACAGCACAAGTAACTGCAAGGTCCTCTCCCCAAATTCTCGGGAGGTAAGAACCGCTGGGTCTACACTATAGTGAGACATGAAAGTGTTGAAGGACGACCAACTAGCTGCTCGGCAAAATTGTCTCAGGGGAGACACGCGCCAAGGCTGCCCAAGAGGAGGCCATTCCCTGTGTGGAATGCGCATTGACCGCATCTGGAACTGGAAGACCACTAGCCCGATATGCTCTTTGGATTAACTTCATGATCCAGCTTGCCAAGGTCATCTTGGATGCTGCCATTCCCCTTCTGGCGCCTTTTGGAATGATAAACAGTCATTGATCTTTGCAGAACTGTTGCGTTAAACTTAAATAGTGCCTCAGGGACCTAGCTATATCTAACTCGTGTAGTCTTGAGCAGTCTGGGTCCTCCCCAAATGCTGGAAGAACCCATTCCTGGTTAAGATGGTAGACTGAAGGCGCTTTAAGAACGAATTGATGGATGGGTTGCAAAACCACCCTGTCTGGGAAAAATGTGATCTAAGGTTCCCGTGATCCTAGAGCTTGGATCTTTGATACTTTGCGGCCCGAGGTGATGGCAATCAAGAACACTGTCTTCAGGTAATATCCTCCAAGGTGCACTCTTCTGTGGGAGCAAAAGGAGGATTTGATAGGGCATTACGCACAATAGTCGAGTCCCATTTGGGGTACAATGTTTTCCTGGGAGTTCGCAATCTCAGGACTGCCTTCAAAAAGCGTTCGACAAAAGGGTTCAATGCCCATCGTGTATCCGTTAGAGCTGAAAGTGCCGAGACCTGGACCTTAAGTGTGTTTAGGCCCAAACCTAAGTCCAAGCCATTCTGCAGGAAGAGAAGTATATTCTGGACCCCAGGATCCAGGGGATCGAACTGGTTAACCTCTGCCAGCTCTGTAAACTTTCTCCATATCCTGTAATAGGTGGAATTAGTGGAAGACTTTCTTGCCTGTAGTAGTATTTGAATAACATTATGTGAGCATCCTAACTCATCCAACCTTTTCCGCTCAACTTCCAGGCCCTCAAGTCTAGGATTTCCGGGTGCGGGTGAGAGAACTTGTCCTGAGACAGAAGGTTGTTCAGGTGTGGAAGGGGAAGAGGTTTCGCACAGGGCCATCTTGACTAGGAGTGTGAACCACGGTCTTTTGGGCCAATACGGGATCACTGCCAAGCTTGTGACCTTCTCTATTGTCAGACGTTGGAGAAACCTCAATATCAGAGGGGTCGGAGGAAACTCATATCCCTTCTGACAATTCTAAGGCTGGACTAGGGCATCCACTCCTGCTGACCTCAGAGAGGGGAATCTTGAAAAGAATAGAGGCGTCTTTGCATTGAGTGGGGAGGCAAAAAGATCTATTTGGGGGGTGCCTCATTGCTGGCATATCCAAAGGAAGACCCTCGGACTCAGGGAGCACTCGTTGATGAATGATCTTGACAGATGGTTGGCTAATTAATTTTCGGCCCTGGGATATATGAGGCCCGTAGGTTGTTTTGATCCTTCTCGGCCCAGGTCAGAATGGGCGTTACTTCCCTGAATAGGGACCTGCTGTGTGTTCCCCCCTGGTTCTGGACATAGGCCACTGCCGCTCTGTTGTCCATCTGTAGAAGTATGGATTTCCCTCTGAGGGAGGTGGCTAAATGCAGGATTGCCATCCATGCTGCTCTTAGTTCCAAGATATTCGAAACTACTGCCTCAGAGTTGAAATACCATCTTCCTTGATCTAGCTGATCTTGGAAGTGTGCACCCCAACCCAACTGATTCGCATCTGACGTAAGAATGGTCCACGAGATGGGCCATAGAGAACAGTGAACCTGAAGGTCGGATGGTCTTGTCCACCACCAAAGACTGGACTTCATTGCGGGCATGACCAATATCCTGTTCCAGGCGATTCTTCCACCACTGTGACAGAAACCCCAGCTGGAATCCCCGTAGATGCCACCTAGCCCACTTCACCATGGGTATACATGAGGAAAGGGACCCCAGCAGGCTCAGACAGTCTGATGCCGACATAGAATGGCTTGCCAGTACTTTTTTTACTTTCCTTATCAGGGCAGGAATCTTTTCTGATGGGAGTGAAACTGCTCTCTCTGGAGTGTTGAAGAGTGCTCCTAGATATGTCATCTTCTGTGTAGGTGTAAGCTGACTTTTTGAGTAATTGATCAGCCACCCGAACCTGCCCAGCGTGTCTAGGACCAATCGCACATGTATTTCTAGGCTCTTTTTGTGCTGGGATAGAATCAGGATGTCGTCTAGTGTAGCACCCGAATCCCTTTATCTCGAAGAGGAGCTAAGATTGCCACTAGTACCTTGGTGAAGGTCCTGGGAGCTGTTGATATCCCAAAGGGAAGGCATTGAAATTGGAGATGTAAGTCGCCTACTTTGAATCGCAGGAATGGCTGAAACTGCTGCAGGATAGGTATATGAAGATATGAATCCTGAAGGTCTAGAGAGACCATCCAATCCCCTGGTTGAACTGATAAAATTACTGTATTTAAGGATTCAATTTTGAAATGCTCTACATGGATGTATCTGTTCAACTTCTTCAGGTCCAATACGGGCCTCCAGCTGCCTGACTTCTTGGGGACCAAGACTGGGGAATAAAATCTTGAGCGTTTTTCCAAGTCCGGCACCGTTACTACTGCTTGCTGTTGAATAAGAATTTGCACATACTGAAGAAGCACTTCCCTCTTTTCCTTGGAGGTTGGAATTTTGGTGGGCTGGATTGAAATTCCAGAAATGCCCCTGAAGGACGGTGGAAACTGCCCACTGATCTACACAATTCTCCACCCAAACCTGGGCGAACGCCCTGAGTCGAGCTCCCTTTGGCCCGGTTTGGGTGGATAGGAAGTCAAAAAGACTTCTGGCCTTCAACCGAGGGTGTTGAGGCTTTAGGTTTCCCCATCTTCAAAAAAAAGTTGCCTGCAAGCCCTTCCAGCCTCTTCTGTACTCCCTACCTGGGCGGTACGTTCTGGAATCCCTCGCTCTCTGCTGGACAGCTGGACGTGAAACAAATCTTTTTCTTCTGCTTCTGTCCTGGGGAATTAGACCACTTTTCCCCCCTGTGACCCTGGTGATTGCTGCATCCATTTTGTCGCCGAACAGAGCTTTCCCATTGTATGGAATACGACACCACGATTGTTTTGAAGTTGGATCTGCCTACCACGGCTTCAGCCATAATGCCCTTCTGGCAGTGATGGAGTACAGCATAGCTCTGGAGGAACATTTTAGGACATCAATGGCAGCCTCTGCTATGAAATCTGAGGCCAACTTTAGCTCATCTAGTGCCTTGATGATTTCGTCAGAGCCCACACCCTATCTGAGGGCTGTTTCAATGTTGTCTGACCACACCCTGGTAGCCCTTGAGATCGAGGTCAGGGCTACCGCTGGTTTACATGCCCCTCCTGCTGCTTGATAAGATTTTTTTTTAGATTTGAATCGATCCTTCGGTCGAGGACGTCCTTAAAGACCTCGTCTTCTAAGGCTCCATTCACACTAGCGCGTTTTTTGATGCATTTTGCAGAAATGCATGGGAATTTTTTTTAACATGGGTTCCTATGGAACATGTTCACATCAATTACTTTTTGTACCTCTGCGTTTATGGAAAGGGTCAGGGAAATTTTTCATGCAAAATGCAGCGTTTTGCATGTAATAGAATTCAATGGACCAGCATCAAAAACTCAAGTACAGCGTTTTTACAGCGTTTTGCGTTTTTTTTGTTTTTTTAAACTGTATAAAGTCTAAAAAAAAAAAAAAAAAAAACTGTAAAAAAAAAAAACTGTAAAAAAAAAAAAAAAAAAACTGTAAAAAAAAAAAAAAAAAACTGTAAAAAAAAAAAAAAAAAAAAATGCAAAAACGCTGCTCAAAAATGTGGCAAGCATCATAAAAAACACTGCAGAAATGCTCAAAAGCAACATGCACAGATGTGAATCGAGCCTAAAGGTAGTGTTGTATTTCTGGCTAACCTCATAATTGAGGCGTCTACCGTCAGTACTGAGTCAAAAAGCTGTGCATCTGCCTCTGCCAGCGGGTACAATTTGAGAAATCGGGTGTAAGCCAAGGACCTCTTGTCCACTTTCTGCCATTCATCCGTCACCACCTCCTTGATTTCTTCCATCAAGGGGAAGGCCGATACCTTTTTCTTTAGGTGTGGAAAATATCTCTTTGCTTTAGATGGAGGCTCTGGATCTTCCTCCCATTGGATTGCATCCATTGCTGCGTTGATAAAAGGTTCTACTAGAGCAAAATCAAAGGTTTGTCTCGTCTTCAGAATTAATCTCTGGATCAGGTTGCGGGTTGGGTGTATTTAATGCTACTTCGCCCGAGGGTGGGGTTACTTGGTCTTGGGATAAGACCAACTCCCAGATAGAATCCTTGATTGATTCCATGGATTCTTGTTTGTCTCTTTCCTTGTCCGCCTGTGGCTTCTAGGAAGCACTGACCACATACCAATTTATCAGGAAGGGCTTGTTTCCCACACACCCAGCATGCTTTATCTCCTGGATACACAGGTCTGCGCTGGGAGTCATGTCTACTTAGGTCTACTAGGTATGTCGGGGTGATCTCTGACCACTGCAAGAAGTATGGGCCGAGGATGAGTGAGAATGACCCGAGCTCCTATGACTCTTCGATCTCCTGTCCGGAAAGTTTCTGTGGGATGACCTGCGGGATGATCCGTGATGCGGGCTACAATAAAAAATAGAGAAAAAAAGGATGTTTCAACCAGCCCTGGGTGCTCTTTTTTTTTTTTTTTAAAACGTACCTGTTGCAGCCCTTACCTAGTGGTATGTTGAGGATCTTTTTGATGCGGCATTAAAGTACTAGGGACAGCTGGGAAAAAATAAAAAGACAAATCGGTCTTGAAAAGGAGAAAAAAAATAAGAGAAAAATGTTTTTTTTTTCCAAAATATACGTATGTACACACAGGCATATATATATATATATATATATATATATATATATATATATATATATATATATATATATATACATATACACACACACACACACACACATATACATACATACACACACATACATATACACACACAAAACGTAATATTATCCCCCCCCGGTACCTTGGCTAGGCTCCATAATACAGGGGAGAGAGAGATGGAGAAGGCACCTTTAGAGATGTCTTCCCTTTAACAGCTGGGTTCCTACTGAAGGAAGGCTCTCCTTAATACCTGAGAGCGATCTGGGTGATCCAAGATGGCTGCCGTTGGCATCACCGTGCTACTGCGCATGCACCGTGATGTCACGCCGTGACCTCGTCCCCTGCCGGTAAAGCAGAGCTGAACGGCGCGCGCTAAGCACTGCACAGTCCTGAGGAGAAATACACAGACACACGGCCACTGGAGGTAAAACAGAACTCAGACAGTCTGATGTTGTTGGAACAAAGTATAGCCATAAAAGCATATACTTAAGGTATGCCTTATATGCTGAATAAGGGAACATAGAGGAGGAAGTCTAGCTCCTGTTAACCCCTGAAGTGCCCCAAAAAGATCCACAGAAAAACAGGCTCCCATACTTATCTGGCGCCTTTAGCAGCCCAAGCAATGGGACTCCATACTGCAGGAGAGCATTAACCTGCAATGGTCACACCATAAAGCGGTGAGGTAAGGCTGAGCGTGATCCTGCAGGAATGAGGAGAGAAAAGAATGCCGGCAATGGAGGAACAACTCTTTTATTTATAGAGTTAAAGTGGTCCTGTGGGTTGGTCGGGGGCGGAGCAACCAACCATTTGGTATGCTGCCATGGAGGCACCAGGAAAGTTCAATTTCCACATGTTTGCTGTGTTCCCCACATTGCTCCTCGCAAAGGGGACTTTTTATGGCTTTCTTTCAACAAAGGCTTTCTTCTTGCCACTCTTCCATTAAAGCCAGGTTTGTGAAGTGCATGACTAATAGTTGTCCTGTGGACAGATTATCCTACCTGTGGATCTCTGCAGCTCCTCTGGAGTTACCATGGGCCTCTTGGCTACTTCTCCAATTAGTGCTCTCCTTGCCCAGCCTGTCAGTTTAGGTGGACAGCCATGTCTTGGTAGGTTTGCAGTTGTGCCATACTCTTTGCATTTTCGGATCAGGGAGTGAACAGTGCTCCGTGAGATGTTCTAAGCTTGGGATATTTTTTTAGAACATTGACCCTGCTTTAAACTCCTCCACAATTCATCCCTGACCTGTCTGGTGTGTTCATTGGCCTTCATGATGCAGTTTGTTCACTAAGGTTCTCCAACAAACTTCTAAAGGGGTTCACAGAACAGCTGTATTTATACTGAGATTAAATTACACACAGGTATACTATATTTACTGATTATAGGTGACTTCTGAAGGCAATTGGTTCCACTAGATTTTAGTTAGGGGTATCAGAGTAAAAGGGGGCTGAATACAAATGCACACCACACTTTTCTGATATTTGTAAAAAAAAAATGAAAACCATTTATCATTTTCCTTCCACTTTACAATTATATGTCACTTTGTGTTGGTCTATCACATACAATTCCAACAAAATACATTTACGTTTTTGGTTGTAACATGACAAAATGTGGAACATTTCAAGGGGTATGAATACTTTTTCAAGGCACTGTATAAGGGAACTTTTACTTGCCAAAGTCTCTGCATTTCTGTCTATTAAGGCTAGGTTCACACATGTACATCTACATTTTATGCAATTTTGGACATTTTTTATGTGCTTCCATTAAAGACTTTTTCAAAGTCTCATGAAAACGCCTTGCATAAATGTGAACAGGCCCCCTAGACAAAAATGGAATTAGTCATCATGTAGTGACTGAAACAAAACAAATTGCATATCTGTTAGTCATAGTGGGTAGAAGGAATACAGGGATGTCCTTTCTCTTAACCCCCAGCCTGGACAGTTAAATAGCAGCCACAGACTGATGAGGTCATACGTCTGCTCACTCTGCTCTCTTCTCCAGTCAAATAGGTCTTTTTCATATCTGGATGTAACACACTTGGCTCCCAATCTGGGTGCTGCTAAATATAAGATGCATGAGGCTACTACTGAGATTTAACTGTTGGCTGACAGCCAACAGGCAGCAGAGTGGCCAAGTGGTTAACGCTTCTGCCTAGCAACACGAGGGTTGTCTGTTCGGATCCCAATCACGACACTCCCTGCCTGGAGTTTGCATGTTCTCCCTGTACCTACGTGGGTTTCCTCTGGGTACTCCGGTTTTCACCCACACTCCAAAGACATGCTGGTAGGTTGATTGGCTTCTGTCTAAACTGACCCTAGTATGTGTATATATGAATGTGAGTTAGGGACCTTAGATTGTGAGTCCCTTGAGGGCAGGGACTTATGTGAATGTACAATATAAGCGCTGCGTAAATTGATAGTGCTATATAAGTACCTGTAGCAAATACATCTCAGCACCAGCTTAACTTTGCTATGCTGCAAATGCGAAGACTACCTACAAGTGGTTACATTTCTCAGTATCAGAGATGTAATAGCTCATGTTACACCTATGTGCTCGAGCCCGTTGGACAGTCTTTGCGTATTGGGAGGGCTCACATTCATTTTTAAAGGGCCCTGCAAAATGCAATAAAAACACAACTGATCCTCAAAGCACAATGTATAAAAAACACATGCAATGTACAATTCTGCATTGAAGAAAAGAATCAGATATGTTTTATGGTGTTGATACAGGTAAGTGACCCATAGAAAACAAATGGGCAGAAGTAGCCCAAAGCAGGCCAATTCATCAAACTATAGATGTGAATGGGGGGTGGTTTGTTGGATTTGAGGAAGTAATCCAGTGGCTACAGTATGCGGCAACATTTTTAGTTTAAATAGGGGCCACACAGCAAAGTCTAAACAAGTTAATTCCTGCAAAAGCAGACAAGTTTTTTTAACCCCCTGATTGCTGTTAACCCTCTTATTTTCTACATCAATGGCTACCCAGCAGATGGTGCAGCCATGACAGAAGGTACATATTTCTGGCGATCAAAGGGTCAAAAGGGTTCTGAACCCAACTGCACATTTATTTTACTTCCAAGATAAAGGTACTCAGGAAACAGATGTTTTATGGTGTTGTCATAAATCTCCTGAACTGCGGTTGTCTCCTTCTGCTACAGGGAAACTTCTTGTGTAACCTCCAGCTATCCAGGTATATATTGCTCCAGCTTTCAGAAGATTAAATTGTACCTGGGTGGGGAGGCTGTTAAGGTCTCATTTAGACCTTTGCAATTTGTAGTAATAAAAGTTGGCAACCTTTGGATGTTCTGTACATCTGAGGATCCTCCTTGTGTGACTGGCTCACCATCAATCCCATTCGTTTTAAAGTAAAGTAAAACTTCAGGCTTCTTCTGCAGGCAGTTTATTTGTGGTGAGAAATCAAGGCTCATTCACCATTTCTAAAGGGATGTGGGCCCTGCAGTTTTCGTTAGGGCATTGGCATTACTCGCTTATAATGAAGGCAAGACCTCTTTACTAATCAGTTTGGGAAAGTAAAGCAAAAAACACAGGTTTCTTTAGAGAAAAGAAAGGCTGAAAGCTGGAAAAATTTTGTTTGTTTAAAGAGACATGCATAGGGTAAAGTGACAAAGCCTTTGCATGCCCCTCCCCCAAAGGCCCACTTAAGCTGGCCATACAATATGTGTTCCTGATGAACTGGACGAAATTTGGTCCATGAGTGGCCCATTCACCACCCTCCTCCCCGGCATCCTTTAATTAAAAAAAAGGAAGGAGCCAGATGGTAAATGGTCAGCCGAACAGCAGCTGCATAAAGTGTGAATGGTGGAATCCAATAGTGCATGGCCAACTGAATACTCACTTTTGCTGCACTCCCTTGACCCTACACAGGGCTAGACTTGCAGCTCTGATGGAAGGACAGAATGGTGGGGAGTCCAGGGAAGCTAAATGTAAGTGGGTGGGGAAGTGTTGACTAGCAAGAGATCCTGTCACCTTGCCCTGAATGAACAAAGTTGCAGAGTCTATTTAAAAAATCTGTAATAAGAAAAATATGGTGGCTGTGATTGCTAACTAAAGATTTTTTTTTTTAAAGCTGACCTCTGGGAACAAAAGGAACAGAGCACATGTAATAATAAGCTTGTGTTCCTTTTAGGTTTGTTGTTAAACTCCAGTGTGTTAAACAAGATTTTCACTGCCCATCTAAAGAGAAATGCCACATACCAAAGAATGACCAGGACGACAAATCCATAGGAAAATTAGCTTCATTAGTTCTTCAATGAACCACAGTTTTCTTATAAATATAATACTTTTACACATATACAAAGCATATCTTATTATACAATTCTGTACATGGCATTGAAAAGGCACAAGAACTTACAATCTTCCTTTTCAGGTTGAGACAAACAAAAAGCAAAGACCACTTATTCAGTCTTTAGATGTGAGCTTGGTTTGTATTGGCAGTACCTGTAAAGTCACTTATGGTAAAATTACCAATACCTGTGAGGTACCTGTGAGATCTGTAGTCTTTTTGTAAAACAATTGCCGCCATTTCAAAATGAATGTTTTACACCATTGAACGCGGGGCATAAGGCCAAAGTTGGCACTGAGTCCAGTCTTAAAGGTGATTTGGTAAGTGCAAATAAGAAGTGATTCCAGTGATCCGTGTAGCGCACAGTATACATTGGACTGGCAAAATAAATAAAAATGACTGATGATTCGCCTGTTCAGCTGCATTTTCTGGAATTGTTGGTCATGGAATGCTTCAGTCTTGGCAAGTAGTATGAATGGTATGCTCTGAAGATCAACAAGGCTGTGCTATGTGCATCAAGCCATACATTCACTGATCAGTAGTGGTCAGGTCTTTCTTTAACATACTCTGACTCTGATGATCTCCTTTAGAGAAGCTGCAGAGAAGTGCTTGCAGGTCACTGATCCTGTGGATGGCACTGCCTTAGGTGGAGAGCGGCCCAGGCACTGGATATTGTATAGGTGTAAGGAGCTCTCAGTTACATCACAGGAAAATTCTAAAACAAAGAAAAGACAATAAACTTACAGTACAAGAAGGAACAGCATTAGCACTGACAATATATAGAGACAGGGAGGTGCACAAAGGCGTAGGGGAAAAAACATTTGCAATCAGATTTGCTGCTGTGGGCAACAAAGTTGTCATGGCTTCACTTTCATCTTTTATATCTTTGTCCATTGTTTCTCATAGTGAGGAATGCACTCAGTTTGTGATACATAAGCCGGCCAGTCAAACATGGATCGAAATTCGGCCGATTCAGCAGGGACTGACAGATTCAATCCATGTATAGGTAGGCTGATTGTACCAAAGTACATCCATCGATCAAACTTGGGTAAATCACTCTGTTGCATTTTTTAAACACGATTACAGCCAAAGGCTATAGCCGCTAGCAGTAATCATTGTTTTCTGCTGCCCAGGATGGCTCCCCGCCGGCAGAACACAAAATCTACTATGTTGATGGGGGAATTGAGCAATTCTATTCCCTTCCACCAATGGTTGAAGGAAGGAAAATCAAACCATCTATGGTTAAACCCTTCTACACTGCTCCATGTATTTCCTGGCAGTTGTTAGATACCTGTGACCTGCCCATGTGTGAAAATGCTCCCTTTAGTGAGCGCTACCAGCCATTAGAGATCCTAGTGAATTAAAATGCATACCAAAAAGTTGAATACTGTTGGCTGCACTGATTATTTTGGACAGAGCAATATCCTAACTGTATTTACTTCAGTAAATGAGATCAGAACTGAACAAAATGGGGAACACTGGGATTTAAAGTATAACTTAACTCAAAAGGGGAAGTTATGTTTGTTTGCCTATTCCTCCCACCTTTAACAACTGGCATTTATTTTTACTGGGGGGGAGGGGGTACCTTGTTATGCAGGTAGCCGCTCTCACTGAAACCCATTGAAGATTTGGCTCTGCTGAGGACATTGCTGAATCCCTGGACAGATAAGCGCCCTTAGACGCCTTAATTTTTTTTGGGGGGGGAGGGGGGGGGGATGATGACTGAAGCACCTCTTTAAAGTGTCACTGTGTACTGCAATACTACGAGATGGACTGGCCTGAGGACTGTATGCCTAGAACAAAAGGTCTGTGGGCTCAACTCCTAAAGATTTACCAACAAAGGTAATGGCTACCATTCTCACACACACGAAACAGCAGCAAAAAGGTCAGACTACAAAACATCCTTACAAAGATATACAGTTTTCTGGTAGAATTTCCATATAAGCAAAGTTGGAAACTTTGGTTGTGACATCTCTGCATTTAAAATTAGTCTGATATCCTAAGGCAGTCTCTCTCTCATTGTTCACCTTTTTTTTTCTTTTTTTTTTTTTACAAAATAAAGTGCAAGAGAAAGAGTAATACTTTACAATAGGGTGGCCAGAGTAGGTACATTTCATTTTTGAGTGATCTACCAATGTAGGAGGCCCAGCAAGTGATCCAACCCTCCCATCATTCCAGCAGAAATTAACAGTTTTTGTGGCCTTTAGGTACCAAATGAACTCAAGTGGTGCAGCCACTACTTGACTTACCCCAAGTACAAATTTCAACTTTTCCCATTTTCAAACATATGGTCAAATCTGTTAAACCAATCCTGTATATTGACTGTGCCATTGTCAGTCCCTAGGTATCATAGATGTCATTCCTACTAATCAAACTCAGGGATATTTTAGAGACTCGGTTAGGGAAAAAAAAAAAAATGAAAAACAGGAGGTATAAAAAAATCCAAGCACCCAAGGTACAGGCACATAGCTGCAGAAGGCTTTAAAACCTTATACTGTCATGGCAGGATCTTGGTCTGTTCTGGCTGGCAAAGCTTCAGTACTTCCCGATGATACCATAGCTTGCCTTTCTACCGCCTGCATATTTCTACTGTTCAGTGAGACTGGCGAACAGTAACGTGCAAAAACCCAAACCACCTTAAAAAAGTGTGGAAACTTTGTCTGAATAGCCCAAGATTAGGCCATGAGGGTTAGGGGGCTGCTTCATGTATGTGCATGTACCCTGTAAACTACTTGCACTTTTTACATACAGGAGTTTACCTCAATCCTCCTGACAGAGTCTCTTTAACCAAAGTTAAATGGCTGAACAAGCTTTAAACATCTAGAAATTCTACTCGAGACATTCACAGGTGTAGTTTGCAGATCAACAGCTGGACAGTCACACACTGCCTGAGAAAATGCTTAGCCCATTCACATCGGTCTGGTGAGCAGCATCTGTTACTCCAAAGGCTCTCCAAATCAGCCTTATTTCCATTTCATCAAAGCATCCCACCACACCATTTACCGCAAGCAAAGCCTTGCGAATCACACCAGCAGTTTACTCCCTTTGTTTTTATTTTTAAATAAGGGAGATTTGCCTGGTTAATCTGCCCTTCCCCTGATTTTCGGAGCCACTAAATCCTTGGCACAGCAACGTGGCATGTAACTAATATGCTTGGAGAATCGACTACACGATCTGGACATTTTTCAGCAGGGCTCAGAAGCCGGAAGTGTAGACTCACATGCACAGATGTTGTGGACTAAGTCAGCAGCTGCACAGACTCTGCGGAGATGAAAAGGGTGGAAAATGACCTTAATGGCTGAGGGAGGATCTGGAAGCTTGGATTAGAAGGCAAGTGCTAGGGACTCTGCATCCCCCACCACTGCAGTCTGTACTGTTGGGTCATGCCAAACATGAATGTACTGCTGGATTTTACACTGCATGTTCACAAACAGCTTCAATCCCTTCAGTATCGGCACCTATAGGAGAGGAGGAAGGGAAAGTTAGAATGTACAATAAATGAGACGCATTTCCATGGTCTAAAATACATTCAAAGCTATGCGCCCCCATTATTAAAATTCTTAAACCTAAAAAAAAAAGGTACATCTGTATAGCAAAAGAGAGTGTGCAGGTAGAGTTAATGCTCTTGTTAGCTGCTATGTTAGATAAATGGAAGCATCAAAATGACAATTGTCAGTTTAAACCCATCAATTCACCAGGAAGCAGTGATATCAAACTGATCCTGCTTAATGGATGGGCTGTAGTCACATAAATATTAGTTTGTCCAGCAAAATCACTGCTTCCCTGTACACAGATGAGAAGTGCAGTGTAATTATAAGTTGCTCTGACTGGCTATACTATACGTAGCATATTTTATAGGCTCTGCACATACTTGAAGAAAGGGATTTATTGTATACAGACTTCATTTTTTATGCCACTTTCTTATTTTTACATTAAAATCTGACCATACAATTTTTGTACAATATTACAATCAAAATTGCAATATATGAGGACATACATAAACTAATCGAATTCATTTATGTCCAATTAGGCAGCCTTTGCACTACATACTTCCTGGTAGATCTAGAGGAGGCTACAATCAGATTGTAAAGTGTATGGTAGGCTTAAGTGATATTAATGCAGGGGTCTCAAACTGACAGCCCTCCAGCTGTTGTGAAATTACAAGTCCCATCATGCCCTCTGCCTGTGGGATTCATGCTTGTAACTGTCTGCCTTGCAATGCCTCATGGGACTTGTAGTTCTGCAACATCTGGAGGGCCGTCAGTTTGGAGAACCCTGTTTTAAAGGTTGTTTTATAAAAAATAAATAAATAAAACCTCTTATACTTACAAAAACGTATATGTTTTGCAAAGAGCACCCAGATCCTCCTCTTCTCTGAGTGACTCCATAGCAAGCCGTTTTCTATGGGGGTACTCGTGCATGCTACCGAGACACATAGAATGGGGCTCGGCCCTGCCCCCCACTCTCTCCTCATTGGCTCATTGGCTGTGATTGACAGCAGCCAATGAGGAGGCAGAGACGTGGGAGAGAAGCCGCTCTTGTGCACATCGTTGGATCGGGATCAGGTATTGGGGGGGTGGCATACTGAATGTTTTTTACCTTCATGTATAGAATGCATGCAGGTAAAAAAAACCTTCAACCTTTACAACTACTTTAAAGGCTAAGCCCATCTGTAAAAAAAATGAATGAACATATTTTTGCAGGAATAAAACTGCATTTATTATTTCAGTCAGAGATCTGGAGGAAGTGTCAATAGACTACAAGTGCAGTGATCACCACACAGAACTACAAGTCTGTCTGCCGGGGTGGAAGACAAGACTTGTAGTTCATTTACAGATCTATGTGAATGATGTGGCTGTGCAGGCAATTTAAAAAATGACAGCCTGTGTGAGACGAATCGCCAAAAGGGACACCATGCTACACCCTAAATATGGGTTTAATAGGTAACATGGTGTAAAAGATGGAGTTAGCTGTAATTTTGGCCCAGGAAGTGAAGAGTCTTTTTCCTAAAAGCTAAGTCTAAAGACTGGCTTATACAGCTAAATATCCACCTGAAATCCAACTGCCATGTAAATTGTTTTCTTGCTTGACAGCTGTAAAAAAAGGGGCATCTTGACAAGAATATGGGTTCACCTGTGTTTAGAACACTGGAACAAGCTAGGACATATTTTGGATCAGTTAGCATTGTGATGGTGCTTCGGTCTGAACTTGCAAAGCAATTTAGCAGTCCTTAAATAAAATGGATTCATTGGTTTTAATTTTTTCACCTAATAATCTGAACACACGTCATGTCTCTGGGTGGCTATGCTTACTCCTCCACTATATCCAAGAAGGGGAATAATGGTTGCCATCCGGACTGCATTACAAACATGTCTGCCTTTGTTCATCTCAATTACATAGGGGGAGGGAAGATTAATAGTTAAGAGAAGACAAAAGTGACCGGGAGACTACATTTCTGTCAAGATCTAGGGATTTTCTATAGCTACTGAAACATATAGGGACTGGGAAGCCTGAATATATTATTTATTTTGTTCATGGGCATAGTTACCCTTTATGCAGGGTTTCTGATTTAGGAAAAAAACAAACAAACTAAATTTTACTAGAGCAACCTTTCCCAACCAGGGTTCCTCCAAAGGTTGTTACGGGTTCCTTAAGCACTGGGTAGTGAACTGATCTCCTGCCTGGTGGCATTTGCATATTTCTGACACCAATGTCACCTGGCAGCACCAGCGGTGTGGATTCAGTGGAGCTTTTCCTGTTTTTTTTCTCAGGTAGGAAACCACTGACATCAATGATAATATGTGTGGGGGCAGGGGGTGCCAATCTTCCACGCTAACACTAATATCACAGGGCAGTGTGACTAATGTACTGTAGCTGTAATCATTTTAGAAGGGTATTAATATTTCAAGGGGTTCTCAGTGTTAAAAAAGTGGAGAAAGGCTGGACTAAAGTATTATGTCTTTTCTGAGTATTGGTGTCAGACAAATATCTAGAGATGGACACCTGATATTTTTGTCTTCCACACTCAAAATGTGAAAAAAAAAAAGACTGATTGGTAAACACTATGAGCAACCTGTAAGCCAATCAAGAAGAACCACTCATTCAAATAAGGATCTAAAACTTATAGTATGTGCTCTTTATGTAAATGTTGCATTAGGAAGGATTCCTGGATTGATCTTTTTCTTCCAAATTAAAATTCTATAACATATACATATCCAAATCTGCTAGAAAATGCAGGGCCCATCTACCCAGGAAAAAAAGATGTATAATATACTGGGACAGACTACATATACACAAATATATTTGGTGTATAAAAACAGTAACATCTCCACAACCTGAAGACAGTTTCTGACCTTGTATTTCATTTTGAATAAAGCAGGAAACAGGTTATAGCCTCTATTGGGTTTAATTGCCATTTGTATGCCTGTTGGTTAGTTTTTTCCTCTCTTCCTATCAGAACAGGAAGTGGCTGGGAAATCTCTCCAACACAGATGAGCAAAAGCACTTTTAGCATAAGGAAGGGTTAGAACTGTTTGCCTTCTTTGCTGTATGTGCCTTCCAGTCCAGAGGACAACCATTTTTCTACTTTTTATTTTTAATTTTTTAACAGGTCTTCACTGGGACAGGAAGTGAGGGAAAATCTACCCAATGTTGTCACTGACAGAGAAAAAGCTTAATGAAAATTTTAATTTTTCTCCACTCTCTCCAAAACACGAAAATACTGGACTTTAAGATGCCAAGTCTGAATTGGTAGTCACTTACCATGGTCATGATGAGGTGGGTGATACAAGTGCATCATTGCTGTGTTTTCTCTGTGTGTGTTTAGTTTACCATGAACAATTCTGCCACCCTCCATCCACATGGGCTGAGTTCTTTCACAGTGCTGAACACCAAGGTTGGTGCAGAAGTGGCGGGCACTGTAGGGAGGAGGTTGCACTGATGCAGAGGATCTTTTCTTTCGGTGACTTCTAGTTAAAGGTTCAGCCCTGTGGTTCCTTAAAGAAGTTGAGGGTTCAGGTTCATGTGGCTCATGCGTTTGTGAAGGAGACAGTGGCGAGGACTGGCTTTGCCTGATAGCCTCCCGAATAGTCCTTGGATCAGGGCAATGCCTAGATGATAGAGTCCTTGGTTCCTTACGCGTTAAAAGAGATTTTGATTCTCCACTATTAGATGTCCTGTGTTCCCTCTGACAACCCAAGTCTGTCCTGACCTCCCCTCTAGAGGGTCGAGACCTTCTTTTGGCTCTGTGGGGGTGGGACACATTAGGGTGGTGACGTCTGTAGTGGTGATGTCGATGCTGGTGATAATGAACATGACTAGCATAAGAATTCTGTGTTGGCACAACAGTGTTGAATCCTGGGAGATCATTCTGAGGTAGAACAATAGAGGCAAGTGCTGGAGGGGGAGAATCCCCTGGGTTGCTCTGGGAGCTGTGGCAAGAAGAGGAGGAGGAACCTTGTAGGCAACGTAGACTGACATCTGTACAGTTCTCACTGGAGGACCCACCATTGAATGGACCTGAGCTGCTGTCGCTGCCTGGGTCATCTGGTAAATATCCACTGGACACCTGAGAGTGAGGGGGGATTATCACTTCTCTGGGGCCCTCTGGTGCCCATCTGTGATGGCGAGGCACTGCTGAATCCCAGAGCTGTCCAGTGCCAAGAAAATAGGGTGTGCGGGACACAAATATCCTATTATTCATTGGAGGATACACTAGGGATGTAGAGTGGGGCTGTGGAGGATACTGCAAATGAGCAGCACCTGGGTAAGGTCTCCAAAACTGTGGCTGCGCAGGGGGACGGGACTGTGCTGGACGTGAAGGGGTGTTCACTTCTGCTGGTAGAAGGCACAAAAAAAAAAAAACACCATGAGAAATACATTCTAACTTAAACAGAACCTTGCATATTCAACAAACAGACAATCTATTGATGCTGCAAGATACTCCCCCTAAGCCAAAACCTCCCACCCCCTCTCCAGCCCAGAGCGCCAGTGAGCGGTGACTGACAGTAACAGATCTCTACTCATAGTGAACTGAGCGATCAGCGGTCATGTGACCACATAGTCCTTGGTGTTAAGAGTCGATGAGGGATAGCTGCAGCATCACAATGATGTTGCAGCCATAGAAGTTTTTTTTTTTTTTTCAATTCCCACACTTCTACTTTAAAAACCTGGCTGGCTAGGTGCAAATGGGTTGCAGTGTTGACACCATAATTTTTTTAATAAATGAAATCCCTATTTAACATGTAAGTTTCTAATTTACACACAAATACCAAACCTTCTTTGTTATATAAAACCCAATAGTCCTCACAAAACAATACCAAGATGGAACTGTCAAATTTCAGAGGTATGTCTGTCGTCAGATAATTGACATTTTGACTTGTATAAATGGCCACCCCAGCACTGTACATCACATCTCTTTGGGTCTGCGGAGTCTTAACTGGTCAGGCTAGAAATTGATAGCAGATTCTCTATTGTTCATGTACTTCCTACAGGGATTGGCAAAATGTTCTACACTGAGGATATTTTTTTTGGCAAATTTAGAAGCGTAGTGTTTTTTTTTTTTTCCCAGGGCTGTGGTGTGTCATGGCAAATCAGAGATTAGGTTATACTAATAAGACCCTGGATGTTCCCTATTGAATATGCTAAACCTTTATGAAACCTAGCTACATGTTGGGATAAGGTTACAGAATATAAGGAGAATTGTTGGGCGACTGACCCGTTTCCTCATTAAAAAACACCATCTAATTACTATACCTTTATGACTCTCCAGACATGGGTTAGCCAAATTAAACGTTAAAAGAACCTTTTTTATTTTACCATACTTTTAGTTGCACAGTGTTTGTTCTACAGAATCAACACTGTAGTTTTATTACCGTTGGTCCTGCCAGCGGATCCTTTATTTTGAAGCTAATTGTAACAGGCCAAGCAGTCCATCAGAAGGGTCAGTTACATTTGCAGCAAGTGCCTGTCTTAGCTGCCAAATGGTCAAAGCTGCTGTCAAGCACCCAGCACGGGCATTGGCTGCAGCAGATGGGGTAAAAAGCACAAGGAGACCATGGTCCTGCACAACTGGAAGCTGATGGTCACATTGGCCCCAGAGAGTGCAAAAGATGAAATGCTGAAACTGTATCAACCGGTATTTATGAAATATTTACTCGCACCAATATAAAACCACACATACATATACTCTCATATCTGAGATTTAGAACAATATGGGAGCTCACTTACCTAAGATGTCAAACATACACAGGGGGCAGGTGTGGTTCTGCCTCAGCCATGGATCAACACACTCCAGGTGATACTCATGGCAGCAAGGCAATACCCTCAAGTCCTAGTGAGAATAAAAACAGTATTAGTCCAAAAATGTGAAAAGTAGGAAACATTCTACTAAAAGAATGGTGTTCAATATTATACACAGATATTCGTGGCACATTAGTATCTTTACATTAGAGATGTAAAAAACATGCACTTTAATTTTGGATACTGGTGAGGTGAAAAGCAGCTTTGTAGAAAACATATTCAAACTACTGCAAGCTATTTGGCAAGGTGCCTAAATATGGCCCTGGGCAAAATATCAACGATCCACCAGCTGCAGAGGGAACTATTTCATTGAAGATAGTAGCTACCAGTCTATGATGTGTTTGCCCTATTCAGAAAGCTGGGATGTTAGTGACTTCATAAAGGTAAAACCATATTGGTCAGTCACCTGTCCTTCTGAGAATTCCTCTAGGCATACAGCACACACTGGCACAGAACTGCTGGTGCTTGCAGTTTCCACTTTTCCACCATTTGCACGCCAATCTCTTGACCGTCGAGGCTGGTATTTTCTGGTACCAAGTCGGCTTATAGCCAACAAAGTCTGCTGTTGTAATGAGTCCTGGAAGGAAAAGCAAAGTACATTTACCTGGCATTCTGTACTCTTCTACCCCAATACATTTTGTAAAACTACCATCTTGTTTACAGTTGCTAATGCTGCGCTTCTTTTATATACACAACACAGGTTAGGGATAGGTTTATTTTCTGTATACTATATCAAAAATGTTTCCCTCTGAAAATTTGCGTCTTTAATAAATGCTAATTATCATTTTTTTGGCAGTTTTGAGGATATATTTTATTGCTAAATAATTGTTCACAGTTGGGGCACATAAAATAAAACTAATGCTTGGCACGCGTTGGTGTATTGCAGTGCCATTCGTTTTTAATGGCACTCCAACGCACCTCCACAACAAAAAATGCAGTACCGCCATGATGTGCATTGTGGTGCAAAAAAAAAAATGGAGCAATCGAAAACGCATAGTTTACAGTGCAACACATTATAGTGTGAACCAGCCCTAAGTATCAGTACAATGTCATTATTAATGGACACATTTAAAAATTTGTCAGTGATTGACAGCAATGCTATGCACACAATGAAGCACTGCTGTGAGGCGATACAAAAAAAAAAAAAAAAAAAAAAATGAAAATCAACAAAAAAACAAAAAAAAACAAAAACCCCACAATTTTAACCCTTAATCTACAAAATACAGGGACTACTACCACAGTTAACTTTGCTGTTCTAACTCAAAGGTTTCAAGGCATCCCAAGTCACTGACCCAGAATAAGTACACATCATCAGGAAAATTGGAAATTCTTATCTACTTATTTTCTCAAAGGGGTCAGCTTGACAGCCCAGAAACTGTCATTTCAGAAAAGGGGAACTCTGGCCACCTCCAGGTTTTCCCTAAATGCAGTGTATGGCTTAAGCTTTACCTGTGATGGGGTCTGCTTGCAGCGAAGCCGGATTACAGAGTATAGAACAATGACTGAGACCGTGCCCACCACTGTGACCAGAATCCAGATGTCATGGTCAGGCTGTGAGAAGGGAAATAGAATTTACTAACCACGTGACAGACTATTTTCAGGAAGCACCTTCCAAACAATTGGCTCCACCAACCCCCCAATATAATTGCAAACTCTGCCTCACCCACTTGGGCTGCTCCGGAACCTCAATCTTCACCAGCGCCTCTGTATTGTTGTGCACAAGGTTCATCAACCGTTCAGCATCACGGCCCCGTAATAGCACCACAGGCTGACTTAATCCAGCTGGGTTCTGTAACTAAAAGTAAAACAAAGAAGGTAACATTTCTCAACGTCTTGCTCTTAGAAACCATAGGGTGGGGATTCCAGATTTTTATAATACCCCACTTAGGGTGCATTATTCAGGTCACTAAGATTAGCATGGATCAGATGAATTTACTGCATTATTCTTGTACACAGCAGTCAATTCACAAATATGTTAAAATAAGGCTAGCGTCTAACGATTCATGAAGAATTAATGCCTACAGCAGTTAAATAACTATTTCATGAGAAAAACAGTGACCGTTTTTCCTGTGTGAACTGAATACACAGATACATCAGCGCGTTAAAAAAAAAAAAAAAAAAAAAAGACAGCAGAAAGGATAAACAGCTGCTTCCATATCTAAGCCAGATTTATGGGAGGGCAGTAGAAGAAAATGCAGCCACAGACCATCTGTAATGTCCTCATACACACCCCCCCTCCACCCTGCACACACACACTGGAACAATCAGTCACAGAGGCTGTGTGACCGGCAGCGACCGACTGTGCTAGTGTATGTGACAATATTGTTGGTGTGACTGATAATGTTGGGCTCACAACGACCAAAACCACATCTCCATAATATGTGTTGAGTGCCCACACAACTTGCAATACCCCTCTTTGGTCAGTGTCTGAAGCTGAAAAAAAATGTGGTATTTGACTTTATTTAAGCTGTAGCAGTAACTTTTGTCTTTTTGGACATTTAAGCTGGTCACAGTCAGACACCCCATATTTCTAACAATTCAGCAAGAATTGAAATCCAAAGTGCTTGGGCAGCCCTGCAAGCACCACTTGGCTTAACAAGTTGATTTAAAAATCAGCTGAGAAAGGTGGAAAACAATTGGCCGAGCAGTGACTGTATCCTATCAGAGATGCAGCCACTGTTTAAAAGCCACCGTATGCAGGCAGCCGTGGGTGCTGCAGCTGTCTGAAAACAATAGACAACGGTGGAGGTTCCTGCATGCACACCCCGTTTACAGTGAAAGGGGGAAGGCAATTGATTTTCTCTCATTTCACCCATGGGCTGAAAGAGCAATCAAGCTGTGTACAAATACCCTACCCCATCTCTTGCCCAATCTCTAAAAAACATTTTGCAGTGGATCATTTTCAGCATGCAGATAAACAGCTGTTGTCAGGTGTTCAGGACATGATCCTGCCACCTCTTGAATGCCTGCTTTTTTGACAAATGGCAATTTTCAATGTGTTTCAACCAAACACTTGGCTTGCGGCATGACCCACATCACTTGAATGGTCGAATTGGCATGCTGCATTGCATTTCTGCAGCTGGGGCATCTAAACAGCCCCCTCCGGCTGTATTGTAAGCTTTAGGTGGGAGATAAAACCGCAACTCAACTGCCCGTTTTTACTGCTGCCCATTAGAAAGAGGCCTAGGAATTAAGGTAATGCTGCACACAATTACAGTAAGAAGTAATGGGTAAACTAGTACAAATTATAACTGAAATAATACAGACAATTACAAATGACACAAGATAGCGTACAGATTACAGGATGCTAATTATACCTCGCTTTCAGCTCCTTCATTATCACTAATATCAAACAGTATTGCGCGAGATCCTCTCTCCCCTGCAATGCGGGCCTAAAACAAGAGACATAAAAGTACAGACTGAGACAAAAGAACTAAGGATGAAGGAGGCACGCAAGAAAAAGCAAAAATTTACAGAAGGCTAGTTTGCTATTTGCACATTCTGACGGAAAAAGTGCCAGAAAGTACAACTGATCATCTTTATAGAAGTCTATTATATATATCTGACGAATTAAACTATACAATTTAACACAAAGTTCATTTTAAGCAATGTCTCCAGTAAAGGCCATTACATTATAACAAGATTGTGTGGTAAGAACTGAAACTTTCAGAGCCCATTGTACAAGGTAATTCCTATATATCTGAGGTCGACTTTGTCTACTGGAGGAAGTTCCCATCTAGCTACATGTATAGTCCTGTACAATGTGCTATTTCAGAGCAATTTATGGCCAACCAGTGAAAACAAAAACAAGTGACAAGTGACTACTAATATCACGCAGCAACTGTGCCATATCAAAGTATATACTCGGTTTACCTCAAAGCCCAACTCTGGACAAACACTAGTTTTTCCCCATGCAGTGGTGTTGTGCCCACACTGCATGGGTCAACTGCTCATTTTTTCTAGGGATGGACACAAAGTTCCTACTAGCCTGATCCACGGATCCTCTAAAAAAAAACGCACCCCCCACAGTCCAGTAGTGGGCTGTTCATGTCTATGGAGCGTGCCGACGTCAGGAACTGTCCATTTTTTAAAACCGCTGAAGTGTGGGGAGGATTGGAGGATCAGGTAAGTATATCTCGGCTGTCCTCTCTCCCAGAACAAAACGAGTAGTTAATCTATGCAGTGAGGTCACAGCCCCACTGCACACATGGAGAAAAAAAAAAAAAAAAAAGTTGCCCAGAGTGCTGCTTTAATGTTATAATAAACTGTAACCAGAAAGCACCTCCCAGGATAAATGTACCTACAAAACTAACTACTGCGTGACATTCTCACTTTGATTCCAGTATTGCCAATCACATTTCAATGCAGACTTAAAGTGGTTGTTAACCCACTTTTATTGCTACCATCCTCTATGCAATATTAAATGATGTGCTGCACTGCCTGTGTTTTCTAAACAATCCGCTGCTAAATACCTTATTTTATAGCACCAATCGGCCCTCATGTGTCCGGCTGTCTCTCTTGAGCCGACAGGAAAGTGGGCGGAGCCGAGAAACCCCCACTAACGTCAGCCAAGAGGAGGAGAGGAGAAGAGAAGCGAGTTGGCCAATCACGTGACCGCTGCTATAGAATAAGGTATTTAGCGGCGGATTTTTTTTTAGAAAACACATGCAGTGCAGCACATCATTTAATATTGTAGAGAGGATGGTAGCACTAAAAATATCTTATGACACCAGCAGGAGGGGGGGTGCTACCCTGGTACTAGCTGATGGGGGGGGGCAGAGACAAGAGAGCAGGCTGCGGTGACAGAGGCATGTAAACTGACCACGGTGTCAGGGCTCAGCAGCCATGATACACCGTGGTCAGTTTACACAGGGGAGGGTAGAAACTGGCAGGATCAGCCAGGTTTTTTTTTAGTTGTTACAGGGGGCCAAATGACACAGGACAAGCACTGTGCTGTATAAAATGCTTTAAAAGGAGCAGGATCTATTTTTTTTTTTTTGGGTTAACAAATGCTTTAAATATAAAACTTGTAGTTGTGACACACTTTTTTTTTAACAGAATTTCTGTAAATGAGGGACAGCAAAAGGGAGTGGGGTGGGGAAAAGAAATGGAAAAAAAAAAGTACTGAACAGGTAGGCTTCCAATGTCGTATCAGGAACCTAATATTTAATTTTGACTACAGTGTACATTTCTGGATTTCAAATACAGCCACCTTCAGATTGCATAAAAGGTGAAAGTTTAGTAGCATATGACTGGCAGATGCAAGAGTGGTACTTTTAAACAACATGGCTGGAAACGAAGAAATGGAAGTAAATCCATTAGTAGAAGAAGGTTGCATGTCCCCGATAGCTTTCATTATCATTGATACTTTCCACCAACCAGGTTATGTTGCCTAATGCATGTCTGCAACTGTGAAACAAATTGTAAAAAAATTAAAATAAATAAAACCTTCAAGTTTATGATGCATTGGCCAAAGTATGCAATCTTCTCCCCCCACTCCAGTTTTCTGTGATACATTATAGGCAGAAAAAAAAAAAAAAAATGTTCTATAAAATTGGACAAAAATCTCATGGTTCTCCAAAACGACTAACATTTACTAAATTCTACATTCAGAAAATACAAGTTATATTTCCCAGAATGTGTTTCTAGGTGACTTATTGGATAAAAGATGTCCAACGCAAACTCACATAGCTGTAGAGGGCATAAAACCAGTGTGTGAATGGTGCACAGATGACATGGGGAAACAGATTGCTTGTATCACCATCTGCCTACTGCATTACAGTGCTTCAGGTGCAAGGTCAGAGGTCAGCAGATGGCTGTTTGATCAAAAGCAAGACAGAAAAGCACCCGGAGACAAGTCGAAGTACTGTGTACACCAGCATTGGTTTGGCTAAATGCAATTCCTCATGGTGATGTTACAAGATTTCAGCCCCTGGTATACTGGAGTAGCTGGAATACTTTTTAGCCCTGTGGATACGCATTAATAAGGGATTAGAACTTGGCTGTACATTTTGAACACATCTGTAACATATACCTAATAACATCTACATAAGGAAAGCAACGACATTATAAATTATAGGGCCACAGACTACTGAATTTATAAAAAAGATAGTAAATTACCTTGTTTGCCAAAGCTGAACATGGATGGAGAGAACGCTCCGGGCTCTCCAGTTTGACAATTGAGATGAATGTGAACTTTGGCGGCTCGTCATCACTAGCATTGCACAAGGACAGCGGGTGAAACTGCACAAAGAAAGATATATGTTAAGGATGAGTTACATCAAGGCAGAATGATTTATTGTAAAAGCAATTATGCGACCAGCTAAATACTTTACATGGTTTTCATATTTATTTAAAAAAAACAAACACTGAATGAGCTTTAAACAAGAATTCACTCACCTATGTTGCTGCAGTCACTGTGGAGCAATTAATGCTCCTTTCACATCAGAAGCATTGAAGACCCTCAAGTTTTTCTCACAACAGCCAAGCTCCTAGAGCACCTGCCCTGTTTACCATAGCGATCAGTTGGCTGGAAGCCTGCTTAGGTCACTGCTGGGAGTAGAGGCAGGATCAGCTGAGCTGCTGGGAGAACCTGAACATAGTCTGAAGCTACAGAGACCAGTAAGGGCTTGTGTTAAAGCTAATTTACTGCCTCTTAAAAATAAGTAAATACTTGAAAAGCCATTCAGTTTTAGACTCTACTGCTAAAATGTACGATATTATACTATGTGGGAAATGAAAGTACATTATTAACATTTATATATGCTGGGTACACATTGAGTTAGAGTCAACTAAGGCTTTCACACTGACCAGTTTTTGAAGTGCTTTTGTGTTAAAAAAAAACACAAGAAAAACACATTCCTTTAAAGTCTATGTATGGTCTTCACACTGGCCTGCTGCGCTTCCGTTGCAGTGTAAAAAAAATCATGCTTGCCACATTTTTGGTCAGTAAAAAAAAAATTATAATTATATATTATATATATATATATATATATATATATATATATATATATATATAAAATGAAATGAAAAAAACACACGAAACAAAACCACACCTCCCCCCACTGAAATGAATTTTAAAAAAAGTGTCAAAAACCCACCTATGTTGCATTTTTGAGTCACATGTCCTGTGGAAAACGCAAGGCAAACGTGGTAAAATCACTGCAAATACGCATGTGTTTTTACAGCATTTTCCCTACGGATCAGTGTGAAAGTAGCCTAAAAAGTAATTTGACATGACACTCATGTTTATGCTTGTATGCTGTTTAATCTTTTTCATCATTGTAGTTTCTTATTCTAAGACCTGTGAAGAAAATCAACTACATGACAAGCCACATATAGAGATTCTTTTGGAGCAGATTAGAACAGAGAAGAAAGGCAATGGCACCACTATGCAAAAAGCACAGCATGTATGTGTAAAGACCATATATAGCTGCCTTCAGATACTTATGTAATTTAATGCTGATGTTCTCAAAACATACACTGATAAAGTTTTAAACTAGGCTAGTCACTTCATCTACATCTGTAAAATGTTACAAGTAATAAATAATTTAAGGCCCAGTCACACTTATATGCACATGTTACTTTTCATTCCTGCTAAGCACCTGCTATATGTGTGGTGGATTGCAGGTGCCATTGTGAATCGCACCCCAACGCACTGACCAGCAGAGTGCAACGCACAACACATTGCAATGCGCCAAAATGCAAATACCGAGCATTGTGGTGCTATGCTAAAAAGGGGTCAGATGCCTTTTTTGTTAATCTGTTGTGATGCATTGGCAGCCCATTCCTGATGCTGTAACACAAGTGTGATTGGTCCGTCAAAGATTTGCAGAATAAATTCAGATAGGAGCATGAAATAAAGAAATGAAATTTATGAATTTAACAAGAGATGTACTTTGAAAGAACGTCGTATTCAGTTAAAATGCAATATACATTCATATGGCATTAGTATTTGTTGCCATATGAATTATAAAGGATTTTTATTGCGCCAAGCAGAGCTTTACAAACATGAGGGCAGACAGTACAAATACAATACAATTTAAAACAGGAGGAATCAGAGGGCTTTGCTCGTTAGAGCTTACAATCTAAGAGGGAGGGTAATGATGGCTGTTTGTACGGAGCTAGAGCATAGCTAACCCCAAAAACAAAAAAAACGCAATTTATAATAGCTTATCAGTACTTGTAGTGTAGTTCGTTTTCTTTTTCAGTTGGTAATCCTGTAAATAATACACTTCCTTTACTATTATGTCTACGCTCACTCCTTCACTGTATCTATGGCGGGAGACACAGTTGCACCTAAAATTTTGTGAAAAGCCCCCTCCGCCTTTACATACATATGAACACAAACAGGTATCTATGAACTTGATAAGTGCACATTAGGTATTGCCGGGCATGAAGTAAACAGAATTTCTAGGATCATTGCTCACAGTTAACTCTAAATTGATAACCTGTAAAAGGATTTTAAAGCATTGCCTATGGACAATTTTGATTACTTTGTATGTACCTGTGAAATACAGAAAATCCAATCTTTAGGTTTGAAATATTTGGTATCTACAGTATTTACTTGCAGCACGCATAGTGCAAATTTTGTCTGAATGCACAAATTTGCGTATATTTTATACTGGAAAATAAAGTTTTGATAAACAGTAATGTAAATAATGTGTGACATGAAAATAATAATTGCCATCATTTTATTTTACAGGGTCCCAGCAGCGAAAATGTTAAAGATGGAAAAATAGGGAAAGAGTGAAAACGAAATGTTTACTATATACACATGGCGCCAAACATAAGGGTTACACACTGTAATCGCAAGAGTAAGTACAAAACAACAATATCCTCAGACTTTCTAAACAACCCAGAAATATAACTGTACTACTGGCTCCAGTACTCCAGTCCAGCCAAAGGAATGCCTGTGTACTTATAAGTCAGGATAACAATATTTAGTCTGAAGATAGGACAGATGCGGAGATAAACAGTTCCCATCTTCCCAGTGGGCCCCTTAAAACTACTCAGGTACAGCATCATGCAGAAAAAACAGATTACGTAGTGTGCATTAAGACCCTCATGTATGAGAATGCCGGCTTGTGTTCATAGAACCCTCATATGAATTCAAAGTCAGGTCAAGTTTCATTTAGGTTACCATCATAAAAGCCCCTTTTATACGACCTCTTATAAACCACTGCTGGTGGCTCCAAGCGCTTCGTGGAGAACTCGGAGACACTCCCAGCTGGGTGGGGCGGGCATATCGTGCATAGGAGCACCCGTAAGTGTCAACAGTTCGAGTGTCTGAGTTCTCCAGGAAGTGCTGAGAGCCACCAGCGCCGCCACATCTCCGGCCACATACAGTACTGCATACACCAGCAGTGGTTGTGGAACGAATCCGAGTTTCCATTATTTCTTATGGGGAAACTCGCTTTGATATACGAGTGCTTTGGATTACAAGCATGCTTCTGAAACTAATTATGCTCGTAATCCAAATAAAATTTTTTATAAATTTTATATATATTATACACACACACACACACACACACACACACACACACACACACACACATATACTAGTTTGTAAGCGCTATTACTTTCATACAAATCTAAATATACACACATTTTTTTTAAAAATCCAAAACATGTAACAGAATACAATGTGGCCAAAATGTATGAAGAAATTCGATTTTCTTTTTATATATATTATATATACACACACTGAAACAACTAATCGATAACTAATCGATTATGAAAATTGTTGATCAGCATCTGAACCCAGAGAAGGTGGAGGATGATAGACTGGAGGTAACAGAAGGCATTCCTTTTACATTTAAAGTAAACTTTTACATGGAAGCAGGGCACATTACGTGGGAGCAGGGCACATTACATGCACCCCAGTGTGAAAGGGGTCTAAATAAAAAATGTGATCTCGGAGTCTGATGATATTTACCAGATTTAACCTCCAGTAGTATATACAAGTATGTCTCTTCTGTCTGTTATTCTCAGAGTGGATTAGAGATTTTGCTCCCTAATCATATAGTTGGTTATTTATATTTACCACCACATATACATTAAGAATAAATTGCCTTTTTAAAAAAAAAAACTTTACATATTAAATTATACACCACACTTTTAAGGTTATTATCCGATTAATCGAAACAATAATCGGCCAACTAATCGATTATGAAAATAATCGTTAGTTGCAGCCCTAATACATATATTTTTTTAAACGGTCAGTATTTTTGGTTTAGATCGCAAAAGTTGCCTCCCCTTCCCAGGAGGCATTGCAAACAGGAAATGATGCGATGGGCCGTGGCCAGGGAGGAGGAAGTGAAAAATGAATACAGCAGATATACAGTTGGTGCTGAGAAAAAAAATTAAAAAATATCCAATTTGTTTACAGTGCACAGTTTAGTGAGGGATGCTGAAGAGTTGTAAAAGTGGGTGGAACTCCACTTTAAGATTTGCACACGTTTAGGCTCAGTTCACACTGATGCCACATAGGATCCGACTTGAGACCCCCCGGATGACATGTGAAATCCAAGGTTTCCCTATAAGAGCGGTCTTAATTGATACTACACAAGTCTGTCCGACTTTAGAAAAGGTTCCTGCACTCTGACGACTTCAATACCACAGAGTGTAAAAAGTCACATTAAAGTCATATCAAAGTTAGACTCCATAGTTGCACTAAAAAGTCACACGACTCTGGAGTCCGGCTAGTGTGAACTGAGCCTAAACATATTGCGTGGAGGTAATTTGCACTTTACCTATTGGCATTTTAGGTTGTTCTTTGTTTTCTTTGATGAAAGATTCAAAGCGGGCCATGTACTGGTAGAATTTCCTTAGAAAATCTTCATCTTTGGAACATTTGTTCAATTTTCTAAATGGTCAAATCATCTTTTGATGAGAAAATTAAAAACAGGAACATTTTTCTTGAACAAATGTATCTCTAGCTGTGTATGTCATTTGTGTTCAGGAAGTTCCATTCAAATTGAATGAAATTTTGAAATACTCATGAATGACATTCGTCAAGCCTCTGCTGGCATTATCAAATGTAAACCATCATATTTGTCATACGGATGTTTGCTTGAAAATCCAACAGTGTTTGGACAGCTTCTTATGTAAAAATAAATGACCTCTAATGAAGGGTGCCCTATATGTGCATGGTGCTGCTTAATTAATTTCATTCATCCCAAACACTACTGTGAGCACCAAACTTGCAGCACAGAAACTTGCGGTCTGCCTCTACTACAGGGAATAGTCGACCGCTTCCTGTCCACCTTCCTCTCCCTTTCTTCATTTACAAAACATCTTGTATTCTTTTCACCGAATACAAGATGTTTTGATAGTTTTTTTGCAAAGCAGATGTCCAGATTTCCCCCTGGAGTTCAGCTATAAAACTGAACCCCAGAGTATGAGCCATAGATCAGAGAGATGTGCTAATCAATGATGGGCAGACATCTGCCGATAGTCTGTAGGTGTGTGTCCCACCATAAAAATGGTCTGTATCTCCTCCTAGGAGCACCTCTCCACAAGCGTTACACAGGGCTGTCAGATCTGAGCAGGATTGGACTGTTTATGACCTGCCAAAAATCTGTAATTATGATTAGCTTGTTTTGCGATTCAGGCACCATGGCCAGACAAAATACACAAGTCTTTTATGGCCATTAATATTATTAATCATCTTGGCTTGCTGACAGCAGAGGGAAGGTGAAGCAGAACACAGTATTCTGGCTCTTTCCAGTGTCAGATTAAAGTGGTTGTAAACCCTTCCAAATACACTAACTGGCCTCAGGTGATAAATGGAGATGAAACAAATCCTTGTAGATAAGTTGTACCTGCTTATCTGCAGTCTTCTTTACATCTGTTCAAAATGCAGAATTTTTAAAGCTTGTCCAATTGTCAGAAAAAAAGGGGACAGGCAGCTGAAGTTACACTCTGCAGAGCTCTGAGAGCTGATTGGAGGGAAGAGGCACGCCCCCCCTTCACACAGTGCATAGGAACAGAGCTGAGACAGTCAATCTGCTGGAGCTCCCTCCCGTGTCACCTTTTTTCTCTCGGTGTTAGGAAAACTTGTCAGAAGTGATTCGTACTAATCGCAGAGGAACGAAGCAGCAGACAGAAATGACCCTTCTTGCTCTTAAATTGAAGTATACACTATAGAAGCACAGTGTACAGTAGTAGGGACTGAAAATTTTCTAATTCTGGCCCTTCTCGAAATTGTAGTGCTGTGCAGGAATCTACAGAAAGCTGATACACATAAGGTCATTTTATTAGCAGCCCTTAGAAATAGGACTTTTAATGCATATACAGTATAACTGCATAAACTGGTCTTTTATATCTGCCTGGAATCCAGCTTTCCATTCTTGCAAATGACAAAACAGAACAATGATGGTGATATACAAGAGATATTCCTAATAGTTCCTCCAGCGTGGGAGCATGCCCTGAAAATGTACACGTTTTTGGCAAGGGAAACTAAATACCTCACTCCAACTTCTCTAGTCTTAACATTTATATTACCAATACAGGAAATAATCATTTTAAATTAAAAGTCGGTGATGTATTTTCTGGACTACCTGAAGTAACCCCCCTAGGGCTTTTTCTAAGTTTGGTTTGTGAAAAAAAAGTGCAGTCTACAACAAGACTGGGCTGAATTCTTCCTGTCTGACACACAAGATCGATGGCTAGGAGAGCCACAGACAACACATCTAAGATTTACACATCTAGGCGCAAAAAAGAAATTAAAGATCAAGATTACAAGGGGAGACAATTGTATGCGTGAGCAGATTTTTATGTTTGTTAATTTGAGTAGGCACAATCATTCCCAAGTATTCTGTTTTGCAGAGAATCCAATGGATTTAGCCTACCGTATATACTCGAGTATAAGCCTAGGTTAAGAAATGTGCAGCTACTGTAAGTGGAAAAGAGGGTCAACAACGCCCATCTGCATGCCTCACGGTGCCCATTTGCAGCCATAGGTCTCCTGAACTTCAAACTCGGTAGTTAAGGGTTCCTAAATGCCCCCTAGCTGCAGCCAAATTTTGGGGTCTCTGGACCCAAAGGGTCCCGAAATGACATTGCTGCAGATGGACACAGTTGACCAATTTTGGGGCCTGTATCTCAGGGCCACTTTATGCTAGAACCCCAAATTTGATGTGCAAACCCAGTGGAACTAGCACTACAACATATCCAGCTGGTGTTCCTAGCACCAAGTGGCCCCGAGATGCGGGGCCCCAAAGTTAGTTTGGAAAATGTCATTCTCTGCTGCAGAAAAGTGCTTGACATTTTCCAAACCGACTTTGGGGCCCCCGTATCTCTGGGCCACTTGGTGCTAGGAACCCCAGCTTGGATATGTTGTAGTGCTAGTTCCACTGGGTTTGCACACCAAATTTGAGGTTCCTAGCCCCAAGTGGCCCAGAGATACAGGGCCCCAAAGTCAGTTTGGAAAATGTTATTCTCTGCTGCAGAAAAATGCTTGATTTGAGTATAAGCCAAGGGCGGCATTTTCAGCACAAAAAAATGTGCTGAAAAACTCGGCTTATACTCGAGTATATACGGTAAATCAAATGCACATATACAATAGATCAGACACTTCGAGTTTGTGCCCAGGCATAGTTGAAGTGTCTGATCTATTGTATACGTGCATTTGATTTAGGCTAAATCCATTGGATTCTGTGCAAATCAGAATACTTGGGAATGATTGTGCCTACTCAAACTTAACATAAAAATCTGCTCACTCATACAATTGTCTCCCCTTGTAATCTTTAAAAAAAAAAATATATATATATATATATATATATATATATATATATATATATATATATATATATATATATATATATATATATATATATATATATATATATATAGGGCTGAAACAACTAATCGATTAATCGATTAATCGGCCAGTAACATAATGGGGTTAAAAAAACTAAAATTAGCCCTATATAGTACAAAAAGAGCAAATAATCTCTACTGTAAATAATACTTTCACTGTTGCACAGTAAAAAAACAATTTATTTTTTTTTTTTAACTCCATTATGTTACTAAAAGTCTTAGGCCTGGTTCCCACCCATGTGTTTTTTGGTGCTTTTTGCAGAAATGCACTACAGTTCATTTAGTGTTCACATCTATGCTTTTTTCAGCTGCTGTGTATTTGGAAAGGGTCAAGGACCTTTTTCAATGCAAAACGGTGCTTTTTTGGTTCAATATACTTCAATGGAGAAGCTGAAGAAAAGCATGTAATATTACAGTTCTGTTTGAAAATCTGCAAAACAGTCTAGGATTTTTTTTTCTTTAAATAAAAAAAATTTGATCTGAGTCCAGATTCAACCTCTAATAGTATATAGAGTATATCTCTTCTGTCTGTTATTCTCAGAGAGGATTAAAGATTTTACTCCCTAACCATATAGTTGGTTATTTATATTTACCCCTGCATAGAGATATTTATAAATTGCCTTTTTTTAAACTTTACATATTAACTAAATTATACACCACACTTTTTTTTAAGGTTATTAACCGATTAATCGAAACAATAATCGGCCAACTAATCGATTATGAAAATAATCGTTAGTTGCAGCTATATATATATATATATATATATATATATATATATATATATATAATTTTAATCACAGTTGGATTATTAATAATCCGACTGGTTAAAAAAAAAAAGTGGATTTGAGCCTGCAAAACATTACATCCATGAACAGTGGGTGGCAGGTGCAATGCTCTGGCTCCAGCAGTCTATTCCTCCAGCTGTAGGTCCATACCTTTAGTTACAGAACTGGAGGAAGCATCCAAGGACTTAGGGCAATCACTGAATGGAATCACTGAACATGTGTTCCATTGAGAACTTAAAGCAGAACTCGGGGCAAAAACATTTTTCCATGTTCTCGTTGCTGATCTCCTACCTTCACCAACTATGTCAGCCATGTTCTTCTGAGCTCTGTGGTTCTTCTGCAATAGCCTGCTGAACTTGCTGAAAAACCATCTTTGCCCACTGATTTCCTGTTTGCAAGATCGCTGGCTGCTATCCCTCCACTAATCTCAGCCAGCGGTCTGACACACCCCCTTGTAGTCCACTGAAAGTGAGCAGGATTTGGTACTTCCCCCTGGCTTGCTGTAGTGGGAGGAGGGGTTCTCACAGCCCCTGGTATGTGCCACCCATAGCGGTGGTGTCCTTCTCTGCTCCTTCCTCCTCCTCCCTGGCAGCACCGCCCACCCGCCAACTATCTCCAGTGTGGGGATTTTTACAGATAATCGGCACAGAGCGCATCTCGGGCTGACAGATCTGTACAGTATGTGAAAGCACCGCTTGCGGTACAGCCCCGCCTCCCTGCACACTGGAACAGTGCGCTCTGTGCTGTCTATCAAAATTCCAGTGCAGGGAGGCAGGGCTGGACGACGAGTGTTGTTCTCGCATACAGACCTATCAGCCCAAGATCTGCTCTGTCTCCAGATTACCTGCAACTATCCCCGCTCTGCACTGATAAGGCACTGGTGTCACCGCACCGATAATCTGCATTGGTGTCACCGCACTGATAATCTGCATTGGTGTCACCGCACTGATAATCTGCACTGGTGACGCCGCACTGATAATCGGCACTGGTGGTCCCCGACATGCGGTACTGGTTTCCATTTATATTAAATGCATATAATATTAATATGCATTTATATTAAAATGCTTTGCATGTATAAGGCTGTAACCTAACATACCGTATGTTACTGGGCAGTATGGCTTGCTGGCTGCAGAAGGAGGGGTGTGATTTATGTTGAAGTGGGCGAGTTCACATTTACATGTACAAGCCTAGTGTACCTCCCACATTCACTTCAATCCCAAGGATTCATGGGAAATGTAGTCCGATTACAGTTCAGAGAGAGAGAGAGAGAGAGAGAGAGAGAGAGAGAGAAGAGGATATGATGCAATCACGGTTCTAACACCTCCTAATTGCCAGAATATAGGCTGCATTTTTTGAATCACAGAGCTGACTTCCTGAAAATTAAATCAGACAGCTCTCAAACAGTAAGACATTTCACAAATGTAATAACTGTTTAGTTATTACAGGCACCAAATAAAAAAAAAAGTAAAAAAAAAAACAAAAAAATCACAGCCTGCGTGGAGAAACACCCCCAGATTCAGTAAGTGGTTTGGGAGGCTGAAGACTGACTGTTTCATGTGACCCCCCCCATATATAGGTGTAACATGGATCGGGGTCATATAGATGAACTTCTTTCAAAATGTACCCCCCAAAGAATGTGTCACCATTATTTTCTTTATCTTCCAAGTAACATCACTGAGCTTCTAAAATTCTTGTAGAGGCAGCTGGAGGGAGTTCAGTTCCTACTGAGGTGGGTATGCTTCCAAAGCTACATCTCCCAAGACCCTTTCCCCTTAACACAGTGTGTGGGCAGGCTCTTTGGAGTCAAGGCGATTTGCATTTTTTTCTGTGAAAGAAATCAATATAAGCATATGTGAAGGGGCAGAGAGGAGCTAGGGATAGGCAGAGTTTTGCAGGCAAGTCTGATAACATTGGTTGATATTTCAGTGCAAAAAAGATGATGCCACCCCAAACAGGAAGTTAAGAGCACACTGGATTTATGGCAGGTTGAACAATTTTTTTCTGTACTCGCAGCACTTTTAAAGTTAAAACAACATTTCCTCTAGGTCAGCTATATCCATTGCAAGAATTTGTAGCTAGATAGAGGATTCTTCATTTCATCTGGGTGCAATGGCTTCAAAACGGGCTCAGAACAACTATGCAGATGAAGAGTTCTAACTTCACTTACGGCATGCTTGTTCTGGACCACTGATACAATACAGTGGAGTCAGCTAGTCTGGTAACTAGGAGACAAGCAATACCAACCTACACATTTTTCTTTGCATTATCATTTAATTTTCAACAATACAAAATGGACTACAATCAAGCAGTCTACACATTTTAACACATGTTCCACTCTCTAATAATCGCCTCATCTGGATTCTTGCACTGAGAGCCTGTGTGTTGGAGGACAACTTGTTGAAGTCAATCAGGAAATTATACATAGCCTTGACTATGCATAACACCTAGGGGAGGAGATAACCAGGAGTACTTCAAGGTGCTGATCCACCATAATGGGTGGTAAACCAAAGGATGTTGAGCCCACGTGAATCACACGTCAAGTTCTGATTAACAATATAAATAACTTGGGAAGTGATCGTTGCATAGAAACGCGCACAAAAAAAAAAAACCCCAAACAAACAAAAACTTACCGTTGCAATGTTATTTTAAAACCCTCTCTAAAGCTGGGGATACAATTTCATTTGGTGAGTCGCCCTGCTGGCACCATCCGGCTTGATAAAAGGCGAGTTCTTAATCAACTTTTGTTGATAGAGCCGGACAGGAAATTCTCAGCTGAACAGCACCTGTATCCAATCAGATGCAGGCTCTGTTCAGGTATCCTGACAGCCACAGGTCTTGGCAGTCAGAATACAATAGCCAGCACTGAGGAATCGTCCATTCATGCTGTTAAGTGGGTGGAATGAGAGAAATCTTAATATATATGACCAGCTTAAGGCTAGGTTCACATTTCAGCATCAGCTTCCTCAGATGTTTTGAAGCATTTTTTTTAATGCATGTATTTTCTCATGGTTATGGGCATAAGGATTTTTGTTAAAGCCAATGGAAAGCAGGTTAGTTGGAGGAGGGAGACGGGTGGTTAGGCATGATAACTGCATGTTAGGTGTGTTTTTCAGGAGCTCCCATAGACATCTATGGAGCCAAAAACATGATTCAGAAGTGAAAGGTGGCTAGACTGATGCAAATCTACTAAGGCTTGGTTCACACTAGTGCGAATTGGATGTGGATTTCACCGCATCCAATCCGCATTACAGGAAATTGTGACCGCCTCTCAAATCTCCAGGGTGGCTGCAGAGCAGCTTGTACAGGAGTCCTGTGCGTCTTTGGCTCCATTTCAAGGCCGAATTCAGGCAAAAATTTGGCCTGGATTCTTCCCTGAAACGGAGAACAGGGATGCACCAGACCCCTGCAGTGTGAATCCAGCCTTAATGTTATAGGACACTTGACATTTAATCCTTGTTCAAAAGGATACCACCAATATGCATTCTATGCCTATAAATTAGACCTGTAAACATTCAAGCAAACCATTAAACCAAAAAATTATCAAGTTAAAATCCTCCTAAATTCTTAGAAGTTATATTCAATATTAATATGCAAACAAATACAGGTTATTCTTCATAATTATGTACTTCAGGCTCCAACCACTCCCTTTTAATGCTCTTAACAGACTTGCATACAACAGGCCTAGTGTGCTAATGAAAATGTCTTGCATTACAACCTGCTTTTGAAATGGTTCAACGCAGGTTAACAAGTTCTAACATAAGTTGAAACAGACATAGAACACTGTGTTAAAAATGTGTGAAGTTGTAAAATCAGGATTATGTTGTAGACAGCGATAATACTGAAGATGTATGTCGGGCATAAAAGCAAAAAAATATATACACATATACATCTCAATTTGCTAGTATGTTTAAAAAAAAATACAGCTTGACAGTTACACATCAATTTAAGGGGCAAGTGCATTTACTAGTGAAAAAAAAAAAAACCTGAGGGGGCCCCTTGAGTCCTATTAATCCAGCACTAGTCTTTTCATGTGGTTTGTCTGTAGATATAAATACATGGGGACAGCTTTCATTTGCATTTCATATTTAAGTTCTGCAATGCTAACCTGCAGCATCTTACTGCTCCTTCTAAAGCCTCATACACACAGACATTTTAAAAAACAGGCTGTAAAGCTAGTGCCGACGCCAGGAAAAAAACGGTGCTAAAAACGTTATTTTAGCCGCGTTTTGCATTGGCATCAATGCGCGTTTAGCGGCACTAGCTTTCAGCCGCGTTTCTCTGCCTCTATGTAAAATCAATGGTTCCCTATGGGAGCCCATTGATTTGAATAGAAGTGGCACCAGAAGTCGGACCAAGATGATCTGACTTGCAGTGGGAATTGTGTGCTAAGAATCTTCACAGTGGAGAGGGGAGAAGGACCGGCACAGGGAGAAGACGTCGCCAGAAGAGGGAGAAGAGCCGGAGCTGCCTTAATAAAATTCTTTAAAAATCTGTGTAGCGTGTTTGTTTTTGCCACTTTTAAAATGTTTTCTTTTTTATTTTTTATAGGTGAATTGTTAGGGTTACGATGTACCCAATACTCATTCACCTAGGGTGGGAGGGACGGTATCTGGGGGCTTCCAGATTCCGATAAGCCCCCGCCCACAGACCCCGACAACCAACGGCAAGGGTTGTCGGGAAGAGGCCCCTGTTCTCCTCAACATGGAGACAAGGTGCTTTGGGGTGGGGGGGGTGCAGAGCCCCCCCTGTCCCAAAGCACCCACCCCCCCATGTTGAGGGCATGTGGCCTGGTGTGGTTCAAGAGGGGGCGCTCGCTCGCCCCCCCCCCTTTTCTGGCCTGCTGGGCTGCGTGCTCAGATAAGGGTCTGGTATGTGGATCTTGGGGGGACACCCACGCCATTTTTTTTGGCGGGGGGTTCCCCTTAAGATCCATACCAGGCCAAAGGGTCTGCTATCATCTTGGGGGGGGGATCTCACGCAAATATTTTTTACATTTTGGCGGGGTTCCCTTCAAGATTCTCAGCACACAAGTCGCACCACAAGTCGGATCATCTGGATCCGACTTCTATTCAAATCAATGGGGTCTCATAGGGAACCATTGTTTTTGAATAGGGGCAGAGAAACGCCGGACGAGGCTTAACGCTGTGTATAACCTTGTTTAACACCTTTTACCGGCGTCTGGCGTTTACAGCTCTAGCACTGGAGCCTCAGAACGCGCTGGTCCGGTTTTTTTTTTTGGAGCTTAAAAACGCCAATGCCTGTTACAGCTCAAAAACCCCATGGTGTGTATGAGGACATTGAATAACATGGAGCGGCGTTTTTAAGCTACAAAAAAATCTCAAACGCTGCTGTAAAAACGTCCGTGTGTATGAGGCCTAACAATGCAAGTCTATTAATCTGTCATCTCAATGAAAAAGCACTTCCTGTGCAGCTAACTATACAGTATATTTTGTAAAGTCAGAACATTTTAGGTTTTAGATAGAACAAGGGGGGGGGGGGGTTATAACCTCAGTCAAGCTTTTATTACTGTGTGTATTTACCCCCACTGGTAACCATCATCTCCAGTACAGAAAGTGATAGAAAAAGCAGGCAGTTGAGCAGATTTTGTTCTGACTGGAGAAGGTAGGGTGGTGATGTCATTAAGTAAAGGTAGAAAATGAAAGGGTTCCCTGAATAGCGTCCATGCGGAGTGGGTGACCTCCTGTGCTGTGAGATAGCTGCACAGCATGAGACCTAGGAACCAGAGACAATCACTGTAGTAGTGCTGTCCAGAGATCAGCAAGGTATGATCCATGCATGCTTACTTTGGTTCAAGGTAGAATAATCTAACTATGCAAAAATAGCCATACCCCAGCTGCATCTTTAATCTGCATATGTTGTTAGTTTTAAGGATCGGCTTTGCAGGATAGCCAAATGCCAGAGTAGTACATAAACATTTTATTTTACCGATTTCACCAGAAATTAAATTTTAAGCAATACATGTATGTGCATTTATATACATACACAGGAATAAACCATGATCTAAATGTCATTTTGGAATGTTCATCATAACATTTACTCTCAAAGTATTTCTTCATTCCTAAAAAGATGGATGAATGAATTCATCCGAATCAACATGAAGTCCAGTGAACGATGCACTGAAAACAGTCTCTGCCTTCCGATACATCATGCTGATTGACAGCACGCCTTCCATACAGTATAACAAGAGAATCTCCAATTGCATCATGGGAGACAAGTTTTTTTTGTTTTGTTTCCCCTGGATCAGATCATGCAGAATATGAACTGACCACAGACTTTTTTGTTTTGCATTAATTTTTTTAGGGTGCATTTTGTCTGTGATTACATGTGAGAACCCCACTGGAGGTTCAAACAGTTAGCTGTGAGTGGGCAGCCCCACTGAAAGCAATGGGAGGCTGTCGGCTCTTGCAGCTGATCGCGCCCATGCATGAAATTTCTTATGCAGCGATCACATGCAAGTGATTGACCTTTGACTGACTGCGCAGATGTAGGCAGGAACCCCCACTCGGATTCTCACATGTAATGGCAGGCAGGGTGGCATTGGCAAACGTGAATGCATCCTTAGGAGTTACAAGCATCCTACACACAGTAGGTGCATTTTGCACAGAAAAAGGCTGTTGCCATTAACTTTACACGTCCACATCAGAAACTAACCGTGCTTAGTCAAGTTCCCCAAGTACAAAGCAATCCAAAGATACACATACAAAAAAAAAAAATACCCGACAAAAACAACACTAAAAAGGACAAGTAGAGAGGGAGAGAGAGAGAGAGGGAGAAGGGGGGAGGGAAAACCTGCCTTGCTTTCTTTCCATCTTGTATTAACTGTCGGCCTCTTTAGTGCTGTTTGAACTCTTTGCAGAGCAGAGTTAACGATTGCAGGCAGTGTGTGTCTTGGCTGCAAGCCCAAATTCTTACACACCCGTGGCACATTCTCACAGAAGCCAACATGCTGATAAAAGGAGCGAGCATGGGCAGCCGCACAAAAGCAGCAAAGGGAGGATTCCTTCTCCCAGTGAGCTTTTACTAAACTTGCTATTTAGTATTTTACGTTCTCCTCTATACCCACAGCTTTGGGCAAAACAAAAACAATTAGCAAAAAGTCCACTTGTGCAATACAAGGGAACTTACAATGAATGGCTTGACAATTTACTTTATTTTACCATTGAAGTTATTTACTACTAGCATGCTAGGTCTTCTCCATTAAAATTCTTAAATGGTAGCACTGAAGAATTCACAGAAATAGAGATTTTGTTAAAATGACAGATAACACAAAGTCAAACAACCTGTCTCCCAACAGGTAATCAACCCAGACAAATGAAGGTTCTTTATGGCAACATGATACATACAGTGCAGCCTCCTCCCTAATAGGGTCACCACAGAGGAAGGGGGCAAGAAAAAGGATTCCCCCATGACACTGGTTACAGAAATAATTCTTCTCCAACTACTCTCTTGGCAACAAGGGATGGGGAACACTCCAGTTTTTTAGGGGGGGGACTGGCTTGAGGGGGCTAGCACTGAGCAGGGACTAAACTAGGCACAAGTCTCAACTCTACTGCCCTTACTGTGATGCCACAGCTCAATGGACAAAAATTGGTTACAATTATCAGCCTTTTTGAACCACACAGACATCGTCTTGAAGTGTAAAATGACCATTACTTTCCTGCACCTGGGAAGCCGCAGTGCAGTGTACAACAGCCAATACAAGTGAATGTCTGTATGCAGTCGGCGGCTTGTAAATGCCAATAGTTTCTGCATCTGTGTTTACCCACACAATGTACCTCCCCGGAAGCGAAATACACAAACACCAAAGCAGCAGCCACTGGCATTTACAAGCTGCAGGCTGCATACATCCTTTCACTTTTATTAGTGGCTGTATGTGGCTCCCCAGGTATAGGAAAGCACACAACACATTGGGGGGTGATTTACCACAACTGGAGCGCACACAATCTGGTGCAGCTCTGCACAGAAACCAATCAGCTTCCAGGTTTTTTTTTGGTCAAAGCTTATTTAAACAAGCTGAAGTTAGAAGCGGATTGGCTACCATGCACCGCTACACCAAATTATCCACTCTCCCGTTTTAGTAAAGCAACCCTATTATGTTTCAAGACTGAATCTTGTCTGTGTGCACGAGGTCTTCTACTGACAGTTCAGTATGTTAGCTAAGAACCGTGCGCCATTTTTTTCATGGTCTTATAAAAAAAGAGAAGCACTATATCCAAAAGGTCATAGCATTAGCATAGCATTTTTTTCCCATAGCATTACTTACAAATAATAGATTTGATCCTGCAACATCACAAGGAAAATTCATAAAATGCAATAGTTGTAATTCAATTACATTAAACTTTTTTACAGCATAACAAATACCACTTTTATGGCTTTTTCTCAACTCCCACACATTAGTTCATGTCGTATGATCCAAATTTAGTGAATTGTACAGTCAGATATGTGTCTTGCCCTCGCCAAGATTACAAGTTTTTAGGTTGCAAACGTATGTCAGAACTTCAATCTAAGTAAACGCAACCACAAAAACTAATTCGCTTGTCAAGGGGTTAAATCTGAAAGTTTTCTTAGGTAAGAGATGATCATCTGGAGAGATGGTTCTGCATCGGCCGATACGAACATGGCATCTTTATACTATAAGCGTTTATACAAGCATTAATTTGGCAGTCATATTCATGTTTTGCGTAAGATACAACTGTCAAAAGAATTATGCAATATTGCATTAGTGAGTAATAGCCAAGTGCAAAAAAGGATATCAGGAAGTGTTTGGGGCACGATTGGCTTATGGGGGTCCCTAGGTTCACCAAGTTATCGAGTCCTCTACCAGGTTTTTAAAAGAAACTTGTGTCGAAAAAAATAAAATAAAGGGGGAGGCCGTCACGGCTAAGCTCAAGCTAAGTCAGTGGAATGAATATTTTGAGTCATTGACCTGTGACTGTGCGACAGTCTCTAGTGCAAGGAATAAATTGTGGGCCCATAACAGCCTCAATTCTGGGACTTGACACTATTGTGAAGGAACCTAGTCATTAAGGAGGAGAAGGAGGGATAAACTTCCTTTGGCTACTCAGAGACTGAGGAAGAACGTGTAATAAATTGTAGCAGTCCCCATTATTGAACCTCTGCAATAGTCCTTGCTACATTGCTTTAGGCCTTAGCTAGTGTATAAAGTCAGTAATTGTTTAACCAGTGATGACCCTTGCAGTTCCCTAGTAAAAACCAATTTGCATAACCTATGTTTTACTAAAACCATATCAAAGATGCAGCAAGCAGGGATTTTTTTAAAGGGGTTGTAAAGGTAATTTTATTTTTTTTTTAAAAATAACAAACATGTCATACTTACCTTCACTGTGCAGCGCGTTCTGCACAGAGTGGCCCCGAACCTGCTTTTCTGGGGTCCCTCGACGGCTGTTTCAGCTCCTCCCCGCAAGAACTAACCACCTTAATGCGAGCTCCCTTGCATGGTGGTTAGTTATTGCGGGCGCGCTCCCGCGATACAGCCGGCGGCTATAGCCGCTCACTGTATCACTCGGCCCTGCCCCCTGGCGCGCCGCGTCATCGGATGTGATTGACAGCAGCGCGAGCCAATGGCTGCGCTGCTTTCAATCCATCCACTGTAGCCAATCAGCGACCAGGCTGAGCTGCAATAGAGATGACGGGAACGAGCAGCGGAGATTCGAGGTGCCAGGTAAGTAAAACGGGGGGGCTGGGGGCGGCGGTATTGTCAAAAGTTTTTTCACCTTAATGCATATAATGCATTAAGGTGAAAAAATGTTTACCTTTACAACCCCTTTAAAATGTACGACATCTAGAAATGCATAGGTGTGAATGGGCCCTAATCATCATATGCCCTTGGTGGCCTTGAACTTAGACTGGTCATACATTATGCCATTTTCTTTCCTTTAAAGCGGTTGTATAGTCAAACTTTTTACTTTTACCTACAGGTAAGCCTATAATAAAGCTTATCTGTAGCGGTTTAGGAGATATTCCCCTTGCAATGAGCCGCTGACTGCAGTGGCGCATGCGCACAGGGGATTCTCGGCTGAAAGCCCGGCAGATGCCAGACCTTGCCGGAAAGAAAGCTCCCGGGCGCATGCACGGGAGTGACGACATCGCGGCTCCTGCCACTCACAGCGCTGGAGCCGCGATACTCGGAACATGTCAGCTACCTCGGCGTGGACCAGGTGAGATACCGATGCCTCGTTCTAAGGTAAGTATTTCATAATGAGCTAGTATGCGATGCATACTAGCTCATTATGCTTTTTACCTTACAGGTATATTATATATATATATATATATATATATATATATATATATATAAATTTAAAAAAGTGTCAGCGGGTTTACTACCGCTTTAACCATGGGCTGAAGGAAAGAAAATCAATCCATTCCCCCATCAACAAAGACTGTGGTTATTGTACTTTGACAGCTGGAGGTTTTCCCGCTGTTGGAATACAAATATCACTGCTGCCAGCTATATGATTGTACAAAAAAACAAAAATGATTTAAAATCGATCGACTTCAGTGCAAGCAGCCTGCCTGAACCGGACAAATTTCAATTCACTTGTGGCTGGCTTTATAATCCTACTGATACATGGCCACAGTGGTATACGCTACGCTACACACACCATGAAGCTTTTTTTTCCATAGAAATTATTAAACATTTAATACACAGTTTTGTATATTATCTGGAAACAAATGTTTTTACTAGTAGCACAAATATACATTTAAACATAGGGTTCAGAAGTAGATTAACAGGGACAAAAAAAGTACTAGTTTGGCAGTGGCTGAAGCGTCACTCACCTTTACTTCCACAATTTCATCTAGAATTCTGTGTACAGCAGTGTGCCAGTGATGAGCTGTTGGAACGGCATTCAAAATTACAGTTTCCATTCTTGCTCCTCCAAGGAACAGGACAGGAAAATTCTCAACACATATTTCCACTAACCTTCCCAACATTCATGCTTTTTATGTTGTCCCCTTCCCAAATCCTCAAAGATATTTGTATAGAGGATTACACTCAGCGGGTATTGTTTTTGATTTGTAATAAGTCTAAGTGCTTTTAATCAGTTTAGTTAAAAGAAGTGCTATGAACACCAGAACAGAAATCACAACAGCCCTCTAGGTCAGTGCTAGGAATTCCATAGCAAAACACATGTTTGAGGCAAGAATGCTACAGAATTCAGCATAATGGTTGAAAGATATGGGCGAGTATTAAGCAGACCTTGCATCAAAAAGGTACTGATTTTCAGTAGTTCACCATCCCCCAAATAATAATTAAAAAAAAAAAAAAAAAAAAAAAAAAAAAAAAAAACACACACACACACAAAACTTTGGCAATAAAAATATACTTGCCTTACACCCCAACTTCAGGCCACTTTGCCTAAGCCCTAGTGACATCAGCCTTACTACAGGATCCAGGGAGGATACCAAATCTTGGGAGGAGTAACTCCTGTCACCCTGGGATTCCAAAACCTTTGTAAAATATGAACTTGGCCCCTCTCCTGCCACATCCTAAGTCATCTTATCGGTACGTGAGCAAAAAAAAAAAAAAGGATGCACAGTTAAGCGTTCATAAAAATTCAGTTACCTATATCCCTGGATCTAGTGTGATTGTTTTAATTATATGGGTTAGTGATGGATTTACTTCAATTTAACATATTGGTAAGGTGGAAGTGAAGTCATGTTAATTGATGACAAACACCTTGCAAATGCTGCCAACAAGACAGGCTTTAATATCCATTGTAACCAACATTTGGTTTTACAGAAGGAATTGTGTAAAAAAAAAATCTCAGAAAAACCTTTCTGGTATGTTTGCATCTGACATTCTCACATTCTTACTTTGTTGACTTAAAGTGGGGTTCCACCCAAAAAAACAAAAATACCTGAAAAATTGTAAAAAAAAAAAAAAAAAAAAAACACAACAAAACAAAAAAACATTTGAATATTTTTTTTTTTTTTAACTTACCTCTAAATGCCTGTTGCTAGGTGGTCCCTCAAAGTCTGCCTCTTCCTTTGCCTGGGCTGCTGACATCACTCCCCCCTCGGCACAGGAAGGGCTCAGCTCTGCTCCCTCCCTCCTGTCAATCATCTGGGACCCATTACAGGTCCCAGGTGATTGAGCGGCCAATCACAGCGCGTGGCGCCGCTCGCGCATGCGCAGTGGGTGCCAGGCTGTGAAGCCATAGCCTGGCGCCCACAGTTGAAATGCCGGCGCCGACGAGCGGAGGGGGGAGACGAGCGGGGCTTCTATCCCGTGCAAAGCTGGACCCAGGGACAGGTAAGTGTCCAATTAAAAGTCAGCAGCTGCAGTATTTGTAGCTGCTGACTTTTAAATTTTTTTTTTTTTTAATGGAGCCCCTGGGTGGAACTCCTCTTTAAGTTAGTTATAACGGGGCTCATATTCAAATGAACCCATTATAAAAAAAATAAAAAAAAAAAAAAAAAAAACTGAATGGAGTAAAATACGAACTGTAATTCGTATAATTACTGGTATACATTACTATGTAGCAAACATAGCCGGAAACGTTCCACTCTTTTTTATAGGTGGCACTATCTATAACCTTCAACTGCATATGACCATTTGGAGTCAGTCAGGAGTCTGTGGTTCATACGGAGAAGTTTCCAGTGCCCTTACCTTCCACTCAGGTGCAGAGCAAGCATAGAATGGATCTGTTCTAATTTATGGAAACAGTTAAGCCACGTCAAGAAAAGAACTACCTCCAGATTTCATTCACTGAAGATATAGAATAATTACCCTTTCAAACAAATTAGACATGGTTGCGCTCTTGTAAATGCTGAGGCTTCTTGGCATTGATGTTTTCTTGTGCATTTGCGTTCAACATATTTTCTGACCGTGAAACTTTTGCATTTGAAAATTATGTCACACGCATCGTCGGGTCAAAAAGCATCGGCCTATACAAGAGCACGGTCGCACGCAGACATTGACTTGTATGGCAGGTTGTAGGCAAAACATAGCTCCCCGGGTGCAGGAAAGCTCTGGGATATTTTGGTAGGCACATAAAATACCAGTTAGAACGGTGTGTGCATGCACCCTTTATCTTGAGCAATTCTGAGCATTTACGAGTGTTTGAAACTCTTATAATCTCCCACAGAGGGACATGTTGGTGAAATCAGACGATCATTCCACAGAAAGTGCTCACTTTACTGTACCAAGTGCCTGAAAGGGTACAGTATGTAAACCCCAACAATGAACAACTTTCTTTTGAGCTTTTAAATATATAATTTGTTTTTTTTTTACATCTATTTAATAGTAAGTAAAAAGAAAAAAAAAGTAAGTGAACCTGCTTTGGCAGCAATGAATTCAAGCGAGCGCTTTCAGTAGCTCTGGAACAAACCTGCACAATGTTCAAGAGGAATTTTTGATCATTCCATTTTACAAAACTGCTTCAGCTCAGACACATTTGTAGGATGTCTGGTGTGAATGGCTCTCGTATAGTTTCTGGTTTTGCTGAATCAACCCAGAGTCTTAATGAATAGGACGATTCCCATTCTTCCATCTGCATACTCCATAATATAGGTCGCATTGGAAACTTCAAAGGGATAGTCAGATCCCCTGCAATGGCTGTCGTAAATAGGGGACAAGAGCCAGTCATCAGATATCCTAGGAGTGTGTACTGCTATCAGGCAAAGCAACAAAAAATGTTTAAATTCAATAGTAAAACTTTCCTAAGAGGAAAATGAAAGTGGTCAGTGTATACCTTCCAAGAATGCCAATGTTAGTTACCTGGCTCTTATACTGACTCATAGAGTTTAAGGCTGTCTTCAAACCTGTGCAATGTTGTAATGCCTGGTACTATGTGACCTGTAGTGCCAATCATCTAAAATCGCATCCCAACACACCCCTGTAGTACAGAACTTAACAACACATATGGTATGTCTTGCGGTACGCTGTGTAGCCGAAACTGATGCAGGCACATTTTAATTAAAGTGGTTGTAAACCTCAGACAAAATATGAACAAAGCATATCGCTCTATAGTGTGTGCTGGTTGCAATCCAGAGTATCATTTGTCTGCTGCCTTTTTCCTCTGCTATAATCATGAGTTCTTTCTGATGAGTTTTCCTGACACCAAGAGACAAATGGTGACAGGGAGTGACAGCTTATTGACAGCCTCTGCTCCTGTGTGAAAGGGGGGAGGGGGGTGCCCTTTCCCTCCAATCAGCTCTCCTCACTGATGTAACTTCAGCTCTCCACCCCCTGCTTTTCACAGCTGAAAGATCCTGTGTAAATTTGGCACTTTGAATGTATGGAAGGGAAAGGCTGCTGTCAATAAACAGATAAAACTTATGTAGGAGAATTTGTTTCATCTCTGTGCATCACCTGAGGCCAGTCACTTCACTGGGTATATGTAAAGGTTTACAACCACTTCAAAGTGCACTGCTGCCCCATTCAAGAGAAAAAAAGAGGCCACCTAAATGTAATACGACTTCATGTATGGAAGGGAGTGCACGGTAAAGACAGAACTCCTGAACTGTATACTTGTCCTGGATTAGTGGCTGAAAGTACCCAAACAAGGAATTTAATATGTCAAACAGGCAACTACCATTTACAAACAAGCAATGGCAGCTTCCATGTCTCTCTAAAGAAAGTTGTCCTCCAAGAATGAATCTGAATATGCTTTAAAAGCATATATTATCCATCGACATTTAAAAAAAGTGTCCATATTTATGGCCAAATCTTTACAGTTCAAGTGAGCATACAAAATAATAAGAAATATACATAAAAAAACAACAACTCTTTTTTAAAACAAGCCATATGCAAGTTGTTTTAGTGTGTAACATATGAATACACCAAGAATTCCAGTGTGGTTGCATATCCCGACATGCCTTCCCACATGTCTGCATAGAACTGGCTCCTATAGCACAGCTCAGTCCCTAGCATTTCTTCACCTTGGAATACAGTTCAATGAACAAAGCTCTGCAGGTCTCTGCTGTGAAGTAAGGAATTATCTGAAGACTGCCTCGCTCCCCCCCAACCCACACGTTCCCTTTTATCATTCCTGCCAGCAGCTGCACGTAGCACAGTTATAAAACTATTTCTTTCGTTCCTCTTGTAATAAAAAAAAAAAAAAAAGTTCTTCCCAGGGCGTGTTTAGAAGACAAAAACAAGCGGTGCCTCTGAAGTATATTATCCTTCCATTATAAGAGTATGATAATGCAGAGAAAGGTCATGTCCTGCCTTGTAGCTCCTAAGTGCTGCTATATACTAGGTTTCCTTTATCCCGAGCAGGAGGGAAGAAAGAAAAACTCGGAAATTTGTAAAGACTTTGCCTGCCTTGTAAAATGGACAACAAGTGTTAAGGATTGTCTTATTCTGGAGCGTGAAACAGCAACTGATAAATTGTTTCACGTTTTTTTCGTCTTTTTTATCCTGAGGCAAGCCTTGTCTTCAGAGTGTTCTGAAAATACATTCATCAACAGCAACTATACCACAAGAAAACAAACAGAGCTATGCACTGGAAAGAAAGTGCTACAGTAGTAGCTTCTAGGTTTTGTTATGGTCCTTGCCACTTTATAGCCTCTGTATTATCTTGTTGGGGCTTAACAGGGATCGCAGACTGCTAGCCAGGTCCATCGATTTCCATTCCCAATGGTTCTTCTCTTTACCACTCATTTCACCAACAACCATCTCCACAATGCGTTTATCAAGCAGCCTTTAATGCTCATGTATGTTAACCACTTCCGGACCGCCGCACGCCAATATACGTCCTTACTTTGAGGACGGATATAGTTGTTATGGCAGGAGCTAGCTGCCATAACCCCCATATCCTCGTGTTCAGCCCGCGGTCCGCTACAAGATAAAAGTGTTCTCTGCGGTGGATTCGCCATGAGATTACTTTTATTGGAGGCGGGAGAGGGACCCCCCCCTCCCGCCGCGCTCCAGTGCCCTCCGCCACTTACCAGAGCCGTCGGCAGAGGCGGAGGTGATCCGGTCCTCTCTGTGGCTGGGCATGGAGACGAGTGAGGGGAAGATGGCCACCCATCTTCAAGACATTGCAGGGCAGAAGCGCCGTCAAATCGTCACTTCTGCCCATAGCTTTTAAAGGGCCATTTTATTTTTAAATCATTTTAAATTACTTTTTTTTTTTTTTTAATTGCATTTTAGTGTAAATATGAGATCTGAGGTCTTTTTGACCCCAGATCTCATATTTAAGAGGTCCTGTCATGCTTTTTTAGTAAAATAAATAAGAAAAAAAATGTTTTAAACGTGCCCCGTCCCGATAAGCTCGCGTGCAGAAGCGAACGCATACCTGAGTAGCGCCCGCATATGAAAAGGGTCTTCAAACCACACATGTGAGGTATCGCCGTGATCAGTAGAGCGAGAGCAATCATTCTAGTCCTAGACCTACTCAAAACATGCAACCCGTAGAAGTTTTTAAACGTCGCCTATGGAGATTTTTAAGGCTAAAAGTATGTCGCCTTTCCACAAGCGGGCGAAATTTTGAAGCATGCCATGTTGGGTATCAATTTACTCGGTGTAACATTATCTTTCACAATATGAAAAAAAATTGGGCTAACTTTACTGTTGTCTTATTTTTTAATTCAAAAAAGTGTATTTTTTCCAAAAAAAGCATGCTTGTTAGACCGCTGCTGCTGTGACAGAAAGTATTGCAACGACCGCCATTTTATTCTCTAGGGTGTTAGAAAAAAAATGTATAAATGTTTGGGGGTTCTAAGTAATTTTCTAGCAGAAAAAAACTGTTTTTAACTTGTAAACCACACATCTAAAAAGAGGTATGGTCTTAAGTGGTTAATAGAATACTGGCAGCTTTAAGACTTTTTTTGAGAAACATTTTGCAGATGGTTTATGCCACTCTAATCTTGCTGTAATCTGTTTTTAGTTTTGTTTTTTTTAATGGAAATAAATAAAACTTTCCTTAAGATTGCTTTTATGCTTTTGCCTTTTGTCCCCCCACTGTACTTTTTCACTTAACATCTCATTTTTACAAAAAACAATATGATTTTTGTACATAAAATCTTTTCTAGAAATCATTTAGGGACACAGGAATTCAGAAGCAGTCTGGGTATACTGTCTCCTACAGGAGGGCACTGGCTAACAGAAAATTTGTGAGCTAGCTCATAAAACTACCCAGCAAAAAACACAGAAGGGTGGGACCGGTGTCCCTCAACTGACTCAGAGAAAATAATTTTGCAGCAAGAAGAAAAAAAAAAAAAACACTCTCTCCTCCACTGCGGGACACCAATAGCAGTCCAACTGGGGGGTGGGCAACAGGCACTGACAGATCAACCCATTGCTGAAGACCAGCACAGAAAAGATCACTGCCACAGGAACACTGAGCCTAAACCAGCAAAAGACTGAGATTCCAAAAACCTACCAAAATTGATGGAACAACCAAAATACCTGCTAAGGAAGAAACAGACTTAGGCCTGATTCACACCTATGCATTTTTTCCAGTGATGTCAATAGAAACAGGGGTCTAAGGACCCACATTACAGGCACCGGGTCCTATGGATACCGGGTAAAAGCCCCCAAAACCACTATGTGAATATGGGCTAAGGTCACCCGTGGGACTGTCCTTTCTGTACCTTAGCTAGGCTGGGGAAAGGTACTCACAAATCCGCCCCTAAGTCGCCCCTGTGTGAACCGGGTAACTGGAGGTAACAAAGTCATTGTAGGTGGGCACTGTAAACATGCCAGAGCGAAGAGATCAACATGGTGCTCTCACACCTGAGGCTGTGCCACTGCACTGAATCTAGAAAATGCTCCACACCTAACTAAAACAATGCACTCTGATCTGAAAAGTTGCACAGTGCAGAGCCCAGTGCCCAAAAAGGGTACAAGGCAAGCTAGCCCCACATGTCCAATCCAGCAGAGTCCTTCAAAGCTAGACTGAGAAAACGCCAATATGGATAGCTGCTATAGAAAAACAGCTCAAGCAGCAGTGTCAGTAAGAAAAGAAATTCTAACTGCAGTCACAAAAAAAATAAGAAATAAACAAAAAAAATTATATATATATATATATATATATATATATATATATATATATATATATATATATATATATATATATATATACATATATACACACACATACATATACAACCCCAGAGCTACCAGATTTGTAGATACCAACATCTCTTGTTATAGGGCGTACACACGGTCGGACTTTGTTCGGACATTACGACAACAAAATCCTAGGATTTTTTCCGACGGATGTTGGCTCAAACTTGTCTTGCATACACATGGTCACACAAAGTTGTCGGAAAATCCGATCGTTCTGAACGCGGTGATGTAAAACACGTACGTCGGGACTATAAACGGGGCAGTGGCCAATAGCTTTCATCTCTTTATTTATTCTGAGCATGCGTGGCACTTTGTCCGTCGGATTTGTGTACACACGATCGGAATTTCCGACAACGGATTTTGTTGTCGGAAAATTTTATCTCCTGCTCTCCAACTTTGTGTGTCGGAAAATTCGATGGAAAATGTCCGATGGAGCCCACACACGGTCGGAATTTCCGACAACACGCTCCGATCGGACATTTTCCATCGGAAAATCCGACCGCGTGTACGGGGCATAAGACATTTTACAGCAAATGAAACTGAATGGGACTTTTGAGGTATCTTTTATATTCATATAAAGTATAACAAAATCTAAAAGATCTCAATCTTTAATTTTCTCAATGTATAATAAAACATAAAAACCCACATAGCTCGGCTGCCAATACTAGTTTACAAACATTTGTACAGATTGTCCCAACGCTACAACTACATATCACCAATATTTTACTTATCTTTTGATGATTCCTATTGATCTTTAGACCCAATGTTGTTGCCTCAACACATTTCATGATCATGCACTTCCTCAGGAGAGTATTAACAATAAATATAAAGAGAGCACTCCTATGGCCACATGCGTTTTCGAAAATTGATAAGGGGAGAAGGGCAGAAACTGCCCAAAGGTCGGACTTTAAAAGGCACTTTGGACGAGAGTTGAAGTATAAAAACATATTTTATTGGTAACCATTCATGAGGCAATAGAACAAAAAAGAAAAGGAGGTAAAAATACATATCATATAAATGGGATGGGTGTATATGGCACAACAATGAAAATCTGCACCACATGAACAACAGGGGCTCACTGTTGTTCATGTGGTGCAGATTTTCATATGTTGCGCCATATACTCACCTCCATTATATAATAAGTATTTTTGACTCCTTTTCTTCTTTTCTTGTTCTATTGCCTCATGAATGGTTACCAATAAAATATATTTTTATACTTCAACTCTTGTCCAAAGTGCCTTAAAAGTCCGACTTTGGGGCAGTTTCTGCCCTTCTTATCAGTATTAACAATAAATGTAACTCTAGAATCTTATCCAGCCCGTATAAAATAGGAGTATCACACTGTAATGCAGGCATCTCACCGATTAAAAGAGACAAGGGAAGAGGGGAGACCCACAGAGGTTATTACATCCAAGGGAAGGCTCAACTATCATTCTTAATGAGAAATGCCAATGGCAACCCTCAATTAAAAATAAAGTCTTATGGCCCTGCTGACCTTTCCCAAAAACACCTCATAGGGATCTTGATTTTAGCTTGCATCATGCATTTATCCCACCTCAACCCTATCAAGTGGTATTGTCATGCGATTAGCATAGTCTTCCTCAATGGCAATCTTTAATTTGTGGTTTTACTTACCCAGGTTATCGGTGTTCTGGTAAGTGACTTCCCCATGTTTTCCTTGAGCATCAGGTCAATCAGCTGCTCTACTAGAACAAAACCCTCCCCTTTAGTAGAGGCCATCCAATCACTTTACGGACATAAATCAGTTGATTAAATATGGAACAATGAAAAAGGTGGTATCGGAAATCTGACTTATGATTAAAAAGGCCAGTTTGCCTGATGATGATATAAGCTTGCTGGTAATACCCCACATTACAGACCTAAGATCAGAATGCTGAGCTGTTGTCCATAACAGGCAGCCCTTCTGTCCTCCATCAAGCTTGCAGCCCTTGCAGTATTGAGAATGCACAGATTTTCTTTATGAACCCTAGCCCAAGAAGCAGCTTCCATGGAGGTTCACCGAGAAATGGCATGCATGAGCAGTACATTGTGGCCCACTACCTGAATGGAACATCTCCTGGCCAACCCACTGTAGGCGATATACTGGATATACTGATCTGATGCATTTTTCCTTGCCTTTTTTTTCCTCCCCTGCAAACATATGGGAAATCATGGCCATGTGACTCAAAGCACACTAAATAAACATGTGTATTGCACATTTAGTGTAATTCTTTTGTATTTTAATGCATTAATATTGGCTATAATAAAGCATGCATTTCCAAGAGCTGCACAAAAGATGCAGCAAGCTGGAGTTTTAAAGAATACACAGTGTTGTACTGTGATGCAAATATGAGGGCATTACAAGAATGCACATGGTATTGCAAGAGAATCACCTTAGCACTGATTGAATATTCAAGATTAATCTATCTACTTTGCAATAATAAGGAATCTCTTTAAACAGTGTGCAGGTGATGACATAGCAGTAGCCAAGGCCTAAGAATGTCTGAACCTGTACTCACTTTTGGAAAGAGAATTTAGAGCTTGCAAAGAATAGTATATATTTGTACTGTTATTGGTTTTAATGTACACATAGAGTATATTGACTTAAGTCAATAAAGGAAATTATACTTTTTACTCCAGTTATGCTCCTAAATGATCATACATTTACATCAGGCTGCAAGTCAACTTTTTCATGACAACTGTGATAACGCTATCAGCTCCACCTTTCATGAAAAAGCAAGGGGCATAAAAAAAGATTACCTATTAGCCAACAGAGAAAACTGCAAAGCACTCCAAAGCAATGCCCTGAGACAAAGCATGATTGTTACTATATACACCCATTTACAACCTGTTTATCTGAAAGGAAAAAAAAAAGGGAGGGGAAAGAGTTCTACAGTGTACAGTGATTTTACAACTCAAGCATATCACATCACACACTAATTACAAGATGTGAGAAAAGGACTGCGCCAGTGATTTATCTCTAGAGTAAAATGAGGCTCCAAGACCTGTGGAACTTGTCCTTGCTTTACAATGAAACCGATTGCACTGACTACTCTGGGAGATACTATGAAATGATACTGACCAGTGTGAGAAAAGGTAACAAGATATGCTGCGGTAACAAACAAGGGAATCTCACTCCCATAGACTGCCCTTTTTCATTTTCTCTCTACGGTTTTTTGCCAAAGCATGAATATATAGTTGGCGATGTGTAGAGTGTATGGCAGTTGTAGATATGTTTTTGTTCACAAAGTAGTGTGTATGTATTTTAGTTGTAAACAAGCGCCAATACCACAATGTTTGTAGCTATATCTGGAGGTAATCTTTATTTCCATAGGTAGCAGAAAACAGTTCCAACCTTTCTGATCTACAAAAATTGTTTGGTGGTGGTTGGATTGCTGGAAAAGCATGTAGACTGTAAAAGCTGGGACACACGGATTTAAAAGCAGGGATCGGCCGAATTTAGATCTGTGAGTAGCCCCAGATGTGACAGAAGCTGTCAAATGGACCTGCTGGAAAATTCTCATTCGATCAGCAGCTGCAGTGCTGATCAGTGTATTCCGATTGCTGTCACATTGCAATGTCCTGGCAGAGGGGATTCCTGCATCCACCTTGCTTGTGGTTTGTGGTCAGCCTACTGGTTGAATGAAAAAAATGATCCATGTGTAACCCAGCTTAAGACCAGATTTAGAAGAGTCACTGACCAATTTTTGCAAGAAAATTATTATTTCTTGTGCCGAAATCAACTTCAGAGCTAATCTATGACAATGTATTTCTGTATTCTCTCCACAGAAAAGAAAGGAAATTATTCCTTAAAGGAGCTGTAAAGGCAAAAGGTTTCTTTTATCTTCATGCATTCTATGCATGAAGATAAAAAAAACCTTCTGTGTTTAGCAGCCTCCCCAGCACCCCCAATACTTACCTGAGCCCCATTTTTGTCCACGATTCCCTCGGCCTTCCGGGTCTCTCCCCCTGATTGGCTGAGACAGCAGCGGCACCATTGCCTCCTGTGGCTTTCAAAGTCAGTTTAGCCAGAGGAGAGGGGGTGGGGCCGAACAGCAGCTATGTGTCTTAATGGACACACGGAGTTGCAGCTCGGCTCAGGTGCCCCCATAGCAAGCTGCTTGCTGTAAGAGCACTCAACAGGAGGGAGGGGCCAGGAGCAGTGAAGAGGGACCCGGGAAGAGGAGGATCTGGGCTGCTCTGTGCAAAGCCAACTGCACAGTGGAAGTAGAACATTTTTTTTTTTTTAAATAACAAACACACATGAGACTTTATAATCACTTTAAATGAACTAGTGTTAAAATTTACTATGCAAGGAAGATTTTGTCGGTGTGATAGCAACTACTGCCTGCTACAAACTAGTAAGGCATCCACTCTCCAACCACACACACACACACACACGCACGCACTCTCGCTCGCTCGCTGATCTGAACAGCATTTGCCCATACTGCACAACTGGGGCCCACGATCCCTTTTAACCATGAAATACCCATGAATGATTCAGATGGGACAAGCACACCATAAAAGGAGCTGGTTTTTTAGCTATGGGGATAAAACAGACTGGAAAAATACATTTCCCAACACACCGGAATATTTGTTTGCCACAACAAGCATTGTTGCAGGAAAGAAAAATCACTCAATTGCCCCATCAACACAGTCACTCTATTGTGTTCTGCCGGCAGAGAACCTTCCCACCTGGCAGAAGGCAATGATTACTGCTGTCGGCTTTAGTTGCTGGCAGTAACTGCATGCAAAAAATCCAACAGGCTGGTTGTTCTGAAGTCGCTGGATGGAAAAACTAGACCATTTATGCAGGTATAAGGCAGCCATTATACAGTATATTCTTATGGGACACAAGCATGTGTACTGCATTGGGAAACAACCTTTCAACTGCCAGACCTCTTCCTGCAAGGCACACATTACACGGACAATAGATTTTAAGGTTGGACAGATAGGATCTGGGCAGGAAAAAAGTATTAAAGCGGACTTTAGTCCACATGTACGGTTGATATTAGAGAAAAGCTTTTCCTGAAGTAACTTTTTAGGCTGGGTTCACACTAGTGCCGATTGGATGTGGGTTTCTCCCAGCCTTAATGGACAATAACCTTCTAGTAATTTAATACTACACTGATCTTCTCTGCAGCACATCAATGTAAAAACCAATGGGCAAAATTCTGCACAAGACCCATTTCTTGGGGGAAAACAAATTTACAAAATAGCAGGTGTAAAAACTAGCGGCAAGAAAGGTTCTTGTCTGATGAACAAAATCTGTACGTACCCTTTACTATAAAAATAAATAAATAACTTTAATAAAGAGGGTGAAAAACTTCTCATCCATGAATGATATGGAGGAAATAAACACTTGGGGAAGACCTACATGGCATGTCACTTTCTGGACGAAAGTAGAAATACTTGTGGAAGACCTATACGGTACTTTGAGAAGTATGGACAAATCTTTTTTGGCCATACTTCTCCTATGGATCAGAAAAGTGCAGTTTGTTCCGTTTTCAGCTAAAGCTGTCGGCTGATGTCTTAGCTGGTCTAGGCTTGTAAAGATCCTGACCACATGGTCAAGATCCACCCAAACGCCTGGACCAGTGAGCAATGGAGAGGAGAGCAGAAATGCCGCTTTCACAGCTCTCTGCTCAAAGCAGAGGGGGGGGGGGGGGGGGGGGGACTGAGCGATCAGCAATGTTTGATTGCTCATTTCTCACAGCAGAGGTGGCAGGGAAACGACCTGCATCCACCTAGGGCAGTATAAAGTTTTTTTTGTTTTTTTTTTTTAAATCTCTTTTCAATTTACAGTCCCACTTTCTCTTTTCCACAACAGAAAGTAGATAACCTATATAAAAGAACAGGGGTAGCAGGTCAAATTGTTAGTCACTATCTGCGATAACCTGGGTGTTCATAAAAAAGCAAGCATGTAATCAGTTAACTGGAGATGCTGCAGGCTGGCAGTACCATAATGTAATGCAACAAGATTTCATTTAGGCCCCATTCATATCTGGCAATTTTGGAAAAATGAATGGCACCCAAACACATGTGGTGCATTTTGCCACTATTGCAGTGCATTTTGGAATTGCAGGCAGAATGGTGGCAGTTCTGCTTGAGATCAAAATTGTCGGATGTGATCAGGGCCTAAATTAGTTAACAACAGCATGAGAGCTAACTCTCTAACCTATGGTTGCAGGAAAGAAAATCACTCCATCTATGGCCAGCTAAAAACAGATCTACAGGCAAAACTTTTTTTTCATTTTGGATAGAGCAAGGGAAGGTACCCTCATCAAAGGTTTTTTTTTTTTTCCCTATCTGTGTCCCATTGTGGAGATTTCCTTTCACTTCCTGTCCCATAGTCAAACAGGAAGTGAGAAGGAATACCAGCAAATTAAGGGTCCCCCGGTCACCAGAACTAGTGTCCCCATTGGAAGATCTCTCGCTCCATACATACAAAAATGTCCATTCATATGGATTTTGAAAAAAAAAAAAAAAGGAAAAAAATGATTACATTTCACTTAAAAGTTCTAGCCTCTTTGAGTCTCTACAGGTTCCAGCATATCTTTCCTAACCCTACAGGACTGGTTTTGCCCACTTGGATTAGCAATTTGAAATACAACTGTTGCCTGGTAACAATGCACTAATGAACAGTTAATGTAGTTATCTGCATCTGTTTACTCTGTTAGTAAATAATCCTATCTGTGAAGGAAAAGGATATGCAACACCAGAAATTCTTCCAGAGAGATGTTTCCTGCTATGACCTTGGTATTTGCAGTTATTGCTTGTAAAACTTAATCACATTGCAGTAAATAAAACTTACAAAGAGGTAAAAATGGGACAAGGCTCTTGTGCATGGTGCATACACACACATTCAGAGGCTGGTAGCTAGTTGATGTTATGGTCTACTGTTACTTATCAGGGAGCATGGCCAAGAATATGTGTCAGGAATGTTGTCTCCATCTTCACATTGCAGATAGAAGTAAAAAGGGAGTATCATGCCTAGGTCCATTATAAAAAAAGGGATACAGCCAGAAAGTCAGCCTTGTACCCTTCTCTACAACTGAGAAGATATACACAATGGGTAGTAAGACATGTACCACCATTCCGTCTAGGGATTATCACTCCTGGACCATACCATCGCTCCTGTCTAGTAACTACAACTCCTTGGTCACACCATTGCTCTGTTCAGAGACCATCACACCTGGGTCATACCATCCCCTGTCTAGTGACCATTACACCTGGGTCATACCATCACTGTTTAGAGAGCATCATTCCTGGCCCAGCCCATCGTTCTGTACGACTACCACTCCTGGACAACGCCATCACTCACCTCCAGTGACTATCACTCCTAGGTCACACCATTGCTCTGTCTAGAGACAATTACTCCAGGGTCACACAACTAGTTGATTTCAACGTACAAAAATAAATGAATGAATGAAACTCCACTGTTGATATGGAATCTGGAGCACAAGTAATCTGTTGCCTATAGCAGCCAAAATTCAAAACCTATCTGGTTGCTATGGGCACTTCCACAGTTACTTGTTTTGATTTACTAATAAAAAAAAAAAACCTAAGGCATGGACTTCTTTGTAGGTGTGCAGAGTTGTGGTTCACAGAGTGTCCTCCTTTCTGGTGCTGCGGGGGTGAGAGTAGTGGCTACGACACTGAAGGGATCCGGCCCTTTTCTTTTCATCTTGTCTATTCATTAAATGCCTTGTTTTAGTTTCACAGCACAGCAAGAACGCTGTGGATAGACAAGGGGAAAGGTGGAGTGCATGAACAAAAAAAGTATCACTTATCTATTCTGTGAAAAGAATACAAGGCATTTTATGAATGGGCAAGGGAAGAGGAAAAAGGAGAGAGAACATTAGGATCTCTTCACTCACAGCTGCTGCTCTCATCCCCGCAGCACTGGAAGAGGATCGTTCTGTGTAGTATCCGGCATCAAAGATGCTCTGGCTTTTACAGTAAATAGCATCCAGCCAAATCCAAAGATAACCTTCATTACTGGTAACCTATGTGACTTGTTCCATGTCCAAAACAAACAACACAAAATGTCTGCCGTTCAGCTCTAAGAGAACAAGGTGGTATTGACCAAAAAACTCAAATTAGCTACAACACCCATTTAGAAAACACATGCAATTTATGATATATATCAAAGTCCAGCGACCCAGAAATGCTTTTATTTTTTTTTCAAAGGGTTGCCCAATATTAATCCTATTAGACATGTACCGACATTTATATTTACTTTGAACAGTGTTTTAGAAGTTACCAATGTTCTGCCCTTACTTTAACCCCACTACAACTCTACATTCACAATGCAGCTGTGTCAGAGCGGGGCTCTATGCTGAATTTAGTCCCACTTCTACACTTCAGTGATTGTTAATCAGCCATTTTACACCATGCCATTCCCAAGACTCCAAATCACTGCAATTCACGGCTTTTTATGCCACCCACTAACACTATCCAGATGGAATACAAATAAAACAGTGATAGTTCAGCACATGTGACATCAAAAGCACTGAAGTCTAAGATGAGTGAATTTTCAGGGGGATATATTGAGTTATTAATGCAGAGTTTACTTTAAAGTCAATTAGAGGTGCCTGTCACATTTGTGCATATTATGCTTGCATAGTGTATGTAGATTAGCGTTGGGCAGTATGGGCATCAGACAGGCGTCAATGAGCTCTAGTATGGGCATTAGACGTCAATAAACTTTAGTATGGGCATCAGACAGGCGTTTTACAAGCATTAATGAGGACTTAAAAAGGCTCCCGAAATGCCCTATGGGCATTAAAACTGCTCCACAAACGCCTATTCCATTACAGTAAATGAACAAATCCTAACGCCCCGCAACTGCCTGCCAGAGCATTTCCGAGGCATTGAAGCCTTTCAAACGCCTCCTGACTTGACATGAGGCTTCAATTTTGAAGAGACGCTAACGCTTAGGCTGAGTTCACACTGGCATTAAGAGCAGGCGCCTGAGAGGCATTAAAAAGGCCCCTCAAACACCTATGCACAAGATACAATAGAGAGCACATTGTGCTGTTCACACTAAGCGTTAGCGTTGCATCAAAATTGAAGCCTCATGTCAAGTCAGGAGGCCTTTGAAGCCTTTTAATACCTTCCATTCAAGTCTATGGTAACGCCTAGCAAATGCTCTGGCAGGCGGTTGCAGGGCGTTAATAGCTATTCCATTACAGTAAATGGAACAAATATTTGTGGAGCAGTTTTAACGCTTTTCAAATGCCTCAAAACTTGTACAGCCCATAGGCTGTGCCAATTGCCATTATGACTACATCACAATAGGAAAGCTACTCATACTGCTACACTCCTGGTCTTCTATTACCTACTGTATAATAAAGACAAACACATTGGTCTGATGCGAATATTGGGTGTATTTTTATGACAGCAAATTGTACCTCCTCAGCTGAATGTTTTATTTTCAGTTGCCCTAGTCATATTAAAGTGGAAGAAAAGCATTACCCTACAGCCTTTGCTTATATGAAAGGCGATTTAAAATACTCCTTGTAAATCTATTCAAAATCCTGTAAAGCCTTTCTGGTCTTGAGCTATTGGGGTTTTCTTTTTAGGTGACATCACTTGTGCCTGCAGTGTTCCTATCACATTCACATATGCCGTGATGTGATGGGCGCCCTGCCATGCTCACATAACCATATATCTCCAATACAGAGAATCGCCCTGTCTACTTTAGTAAAACCCCATGTGACCAGCAACATCTCAAGGGTTGGTAAAAATTTCCAACTACTTTTTTCTATTTCTGCGGTATATGCCTCTTCACATTTAGGAGGCTTGGTGCTTATTGGTCTGCATATGCTCAGGATTTGTTTATAAAGTCAAAGGAGGGCATAAGAAAGGAAAGTAAGCACAGAGACAAGAGGTTAAGAGCTTCAACAGGAGCAGGGGCTAGAGCGGCCTACACATGAAAACAAAAGTACGACAACCAATACAGGCACACTGCATTTTTTTTATGTTCACGATATTCAATAAAATACAGTATAAATAAATAAAAGAGGAACACCAATACAGATGTACGGAACTGTTCTCTAGTATAAGTTTTATTTATAGAAGATGGCAGACTTTACTTCAGCTTTCTTATGCTGACCTAACCTACCCTGAGGAAGAAGTGAGTATCTCATGTTTTCTCTGCCAAAATACAATTTTAATAATAATAATAATAATAATTTTAAAAAAAAGCTGAAAATAATTAACAGAAGATTCACTAAAAATACACTTGCATGTTCCATGTTGTACAAGTCCTTAGAAGATATAGCACTGCAGTTACCCATTCCCTAAACACAACTATTTTCTCTTCCCACCCTGATCATTTTGCACACTAGTTTTACGGTATGCTCTTACTAAAGTGAAAGATTGCAACTCACAAAAAATGGCATCCAACAGACAACAGCATAAGTGCAACCTGTGAGGAGAGCGACATGAAGGATGCCAGCTCGTTCTGAAAATATTGGCTGCCTGGATGTTAGGCTGGCCTTTTTTTTTTAATAAATAAGTGAATGACCTGCAACAAGCAACAATGTAAGTACTTTGGACCTCTCTTACTTTTTGGAAGTACTAATTGTTCAGACCAAGCACTCTAACACTATTGAAGCTTTAGTGCCGGTTCACACTACAGCGACTTTGGATCCAAATTGTCAGATCTCAAGTTGCTAGACATAAGAAATTCCATTGAAGTACATGAGAGAGGTCTTAATGTACACTACTAAAGTCCACTCCAACTTCAGAAAAGGTTCCTGTACTACTTCTAGCCGACTTGTACCCATAGATTTCAATGGAAGTTGCCTCCAAGTCAGATCCTTATCTTAATTGATGTGATTTGGATCCGACATTACAGGATTACCCAGGAATTCCTCAAAGTTGCCTCGCAGTCGTGCCAACTTCCAGGTCGCTGTAATGTGAACCGCACTTGGGGTCAACACAACAGCCAGGCAACTTGTATTTTTTTTAGGAGGTCAGCAATGCCAGCTCCTATTGGCAGAAGAAAGAGAGGCGGGTGAATGCTGGAGACCCGCGTATAAAGCAGCTAGAGTTGGGCCTTACACAGACACGGTCACTATGGCCTGAATGGGAAAGGTGATAGTGACTCATTAAAGTGAATATTTAAAGGAAAAATATCACCTTCGCTGCGTTTCCAAAGATCTCCGTGGCAATGGGAAATATTACATGCAAAAATTGAATAGCTTATGTCATAGTACCTCTTGCACAGCATAATAAAGTAGCTGCATAACTTAAAAATCAACTCCAAACTTCCTATTTCATATTGAAAAGAGCAAGGAATCTGCATCTGTTGGGGAGATTTTGCCTCTCTTCCTGGAAGGATAAATGATGGGGACTTTCTCCATAGAGGACAAAGAAAAATAAAAAAATACTGTTAGTAGAGAAAGGAGAATGCCCGACAATGATTTTGTAGCTGTCTTTGCCTAACACTGTCCTGGTGACACTCACTATTTCTTGTGCAGGCATCACAGGAAGTGATTTAAATCTACCCAGCAAGGTCACAGACAGAAAAAAAAAAAAAAAAACT